>NW_027150105.1:0-94923 GCF_031143425.1 Pleurodeles waltl | reverse complement strand
TATGAAAACATGCTAGGTAACGCTTACTGACTTACTCGTAGAAAATACTCCGGTTGGGTAGGCCATGATGCTCATTTTACAGAAACTAAACCTCAAAGGAAGCACTTACAAATATAAACGTAGCAGGTGCCCCAGTTGAAGCTCAGCTTCTGGAAAGGACAAGCCACCCTAACTCTTGGGCTGGGAAAGATAAAGCAAGGCTGTGCGCTCATAGATTCCATAGCAGAAAACAATCTAGAATCCTTCCTGGAGGTGAATTGATGATGTACTGGAGCGTAATCTGTATCTGACTGTGACGCGCGGGTTCTATCTTCCTCTCCTGCAGACACAGAGTAGAAGGTTCTCCCTTTATGAATCACCTGTAAGCTCCGCCCGCTGAGCCACGCCCCGTCCACCCTCGTAGTAGGCAAGGGAATTCCCGCCTTTTACCAGGATGATGGACAGCTTTCCAAAACGACACCACTGCGTTTACCGCCGATTCAGGTTGTGCGCAGAAGCACGAGGACATCTCCACAAAGACGCACTAGTAACGATCACATTGCCAAAGGCACACAAGGTTGCTGGTGAGGTTTCCCCGTGGCCCATCACGTAGTCTTAGTGTACAATATACACGGGGCATATGAAAACATGCTAGGTAACGCTTACTGATTTACTCGTAGAAAATACTCCGGTTGGGTAGGCCATGATGCTCATTTTACAGAAACTAAACCTCAACAGGAAGCACTTACAAATATAAACGTAGCAGGTGCCCCAGTTGAAGCTCAGCTTCTGGAAAGGACAAGCCACCCTAACTCTTGGGCTGGGAAAGATAAAGCAAGGCTGTGCGCTCATAGATTCCATAGCAGAAAACAATCTAGAATCCTTCCTGGAGGTGAATTGATGATGTACTGGAGCGTAATCTGTATCTGACTGTGACGCGCGGGTTCTATCTTCCTCTCCTGCAGACACAGAGTAGCTGGTTCTCCCTTTATGAATCACCTGTAAGCTCTGCCCGCTGAGCCACGCCCCGTCCACCCTCGTAGTAGGCAAAGGAATTCCCGCCTTTTACCAGGATGATGGACAGCTTTCCAAAACGACACCACTGCGTTTACCGCCGATTCAGGTCGTGCGTTGTTGGTGCGCAGAAGCACGAGGACATCTCCACAAAGACGCACTAGTAACGATCACATTGCCAAAGGCACACAAGGTTGCTGGTGAGGTTTCCCCCGTGGCCCATCACGTAGTCTTAGTGTACAATATACACGGGGCATATGAAAACATGCTAGGTAACGCTTACTGACTTACTCGTAGAAAATACTCCGGTTGGGTAGGCCATGATGCTCATTTTACAGAAACTAAACCTCAACAGGAAGCACTTACAAATATAAACGTAGCAGGTGCCCCAGTTGAAGCTCAGCTTCTGGAAAGGGCAAGCCACCCTAACTCTTGGGCTGGGAAAGATAAAGCAAGGCTGTGCGCTCATAGATTCCATAGCAGAAAACAATCTAGAATCCTTCCTGGAGGTGAATTGATGATGTACTGGAGTGTAATCTGTATCTGACTGTGACGCGCGGGTTCTATCTTCCTCTCCTGCAGACACAGAGTAGAAGGTTCTCCCTTTATGAATCACCTGTAAGCTCCGCCCGCTGAGCCACGCCCCGTCCACCCTCGTAGAAGGCAAGGGAATTCCCGCCTTTAACCAGGATGATGGACAGCTTTTCAAAACGACACCACTGCGTTTACCGCCGATTCAGGTTGTGCGCAGAAGCACGAGGACATCTCCACAAAGACGCACTAGTAACGATCACATTGCCAAAGGCACACAAGGTTGCTGGTGAGGTTTCCCCCGTGGCCCATCACGTAGTCTTAGTGTACAATATACACGGGGCATATGAAAACATGCTAGGTAACGCTTACTGACTTACTCGTAGAAAATACTCCGGTTGGGTAGGCCATGATGCTCATTTTACAGAAACTAAACCTCAAAGGAAGCACTTACAAATATAAACGTAGCAGGTGCCCCAGTTGAAGCTCAGCTTCTGGAAAGGACAAGCCACCCTAACTCTTGGGCTGGGAAAGATAAAGCAAGGCTGTGCGCTCATAGATTCCATAGCAGAAAACAATCTAGAATCCTTCCTGGAGGTGAATTGATGATGTACTGGAGCGTAATCTGTATCTGACTGTGACGCGCGGGTTCTATCTTCCTCTCCTGCAGACACAGAGTAGCTGGTTCTCCCTTTATAAATCACCTGTAAGCTCTGCCCGCTGAGCCACGCCCCGTCCACCCTCGTAGTAGGCAAAGGAATTCCCGCCTTTTACCAGGATGATGGACAGCTTTCCAAAACGACACCACTGCGTTTACCGCCGATTCAGGTCGTGCGTTGTTGGTGCGCAGATGCACGAGGACATCTCCACAAAGACGCACTAGTAACGATCACATTGCCAAAGGCACACAAGGTTGCTGGTGAGGTTTCCCCCGTGGCCCATCACGTAGTCTTAGTGTACAATATACACGGGGCATATGAAAACATGCTAGGTAACGCTTACTGACTTACTCGTAGAAAATACTCCGGTTGGGTAGGCCATGATGCTCATTTTACAGAAACTAAACCTCAACAGGAAGCACTTACAAATATAAACGTAGCAGGTGCCCCAGTTGAAGCTCAGCTTCTGGAAAGGACAAGCCACCCTAACTCTTGGGCTGGGAAAGATAAAGCAAGGCTGTGCGCTCATAGATTCCATAGCAGAAAACAATCTAGAATCCTTCCTGGAGGTGAATTGATGATGTACTGGAGCGTAATCTGTATCTGACTGTGACGCGCGGGTTCTATCTTCCTCTCCTGCAGACACAGAGTAGAAGGTTCTCCCTTTATGAATCACCTGTAAGCTCCGCCCGCTGAGCCACGCCCCGTCCACCCTCGTAGTAGGCAAGGGAATTCCCGCCGTTTACCAGGATGATGGACAGCTTTCCAAAACGACACCACTGCGTTTACCGCCGATTCAGGTTGTGCGCAGAAGCACGAGGACATCTCCACAAAGACGCACTAGTAACGATCACATTGCCAAAGGCACACAAGGTTGCTGGTGAGGTTTCCCCCGTGGCCCATCACGTAGTCTTAGTGTACAATATAAACGGGGCATATGAAAACATGCTAGGTAACGGTTACTGACTTACTCGTAGAAAATACTCCGGTCGGGTAGGCCATGATGCTCATTTTACAGAAACTAAACCTCAAAGGAAGCACTTACAAATATAAACGTAGCAGGTGCCCCAGTTGAAGCTCAGCTTCTGGAAAGGACAAGCCACCCTAACTTGGGCTTGGCAAAGATAAAGCAAGGCTGTGCGCTCATAGATTCCATAGCAGAAAAAGATCTAGAATCCTTCCTGGAGGTCAACTGATGATGTACTGGAGCGTAATCTGTATCTGACTGTGACGCGCGGGTTCTATCTTCCTCTCCTGCAGACACAGAGTAGCTGGTTCTCCCTTTATGAATCACCTGTAAGCTCTGCCCGCTGAGCCACGCCCCGTCCACCCTCGTAGTAGGCAAAGGAATTCCCGCCTTTTACCAGGATGATGGACAGCTTTCCAAAACGACACCACTGCGTTTACCGCCGATTCAGGTCGTGCGTTGTTGGTGCGCAGATGCACGAGGACATCTCCACAAAGACGCACTAGTAACGATCACATTGCCAAAGGCACACAAGGTTGCTGGTGAGGTTTCCCCCGTGGCCCATCACGTAGTCTTAGTGTACAATATACACGGGGCATATGAAAACATGCTAGGTAACGCTTACTGACTTACTCGTAGAAAATACTCCGGTTGGGTAGGCCATGATGCTCATTTTACAGAAACTAAACCTCAAAGGAAGCACTTACAAATATAAACGTAGCAGGTGCCCCAGTTGAAGCTCAGCTTCTGGAAAGGACAAGCCACCCTAACTCTTGGGCTGGGAAAGATAAAGCAAGGCTGTGCGCTCATAGATTCCATAGCAGAAAACAATCTAGAATCCTTCCTGGAGGTGAATTGATGATGTACTGGAGCGTAATCTGTATCTGACTGTGACGCGCGGGTTCTATCTTCCTCTCCTGCAGACACAGAGTAGCTGGTTCTCCCTTTATAAATCACCTGTAAGCTCTGCCCGCTGAGCCACGCCCCGTCCACCCTCGTAGTAGGCAAAGGAATTCCCGCCTTTTACCAGGATGATGGACAGCTTTCCAAAACGACACCACTGCGTTTACCGCCGATTCAGGTCGTGCGTTGTTGGTGCGCAGATGCACGAGGACATCTCCACAAATACGCACTAGTAACGATCACATTGCCAAAGGCACACAAGGTTGCTGGTGAGGTTTCCCCCGTGGCCCATCACGTAGTCTTAGTGTACAATATACACGGGGCATATGAAAACATGCTAGGTAACGCTTACTGACTTACTCGTAGAAAATACTCCGGTTGGGTAGGCCATGATGCTCATTTTACAGAAACTAAACCTCAACAGGAAGCACTTACAAATATAAACGTAGCAGGTGCCCCAGTTGAAGCTCAGCTTCTGGAAAGGACAAGCCACCCTAACTCTTGGGCTGGGAAAGATAAAGCAAGGCTGTGCGCTCATAGATTCCATAGCAGAAAACAATCTAGAATCCTTCCTGGAGGTGAATTGATGATGTACTGGAGCGTAATCTGTATCTGACTGTGACGCGCGGGTTCTATCTTCCTCTCCTGCAGACACAGAGTAGAAGGTTCTCCCTTTATGAATCACCTGTAAGCTCCGCCCGCTGAGCCACGCCCCGTCCACCCTCGTAGTAGGCAAGGGAATTCCCGCCGTTTACCAGGATGATGGACAGCTTTCCAAAACGACACCACTGCGTTTACCGCCGATTCAGGTTGTGCGCAGAAGCACGAGGACATCTCCACAAAGACGCACTAGTAACGATCACATTGCCAAAGGCACACAAGGTTGCTGGTGAGGTTTCCCCCGTGGCCCATCACGTAGTCTTAGTGTACAATATAAACGGGGCATATGAAAACATGCTAGGTAACGGTTACTGACTTACTCGTAGAAAATACTCCGGTCGGGTAGGCCATGATGCTCATTTTACAGAAACTAAACCTCAAAGGAAGCACTTACAAATATAAACGTAGCAGGTGCCCCAGTTGAAGCTCAGCTTCTGGAAAGGACAAGCCACCCTAACTTGGGCTTGGCAAAGATAAAGCAAGGCTGTGCGCTCATAGATTCCATAGCAGAAAAAGATCTAGAATCCTTCCTGGAGGTCAACTGATGATGTACTGGAGCGTAATCTGTATCTGACTGTGACGCGCGGGTTCTATCTTCCTCTCCTGCAGACACAGAGTAGCTGGTTCTCCCTTTATGAATCACCTGTAAGCTCTGCCCGCTGAGCCACGCCCCGTCCACCCTCGTAGTAGGCAAAGGAATTCCCGCCTTTTACCAGGATGATGGACAGCTTTCCAAAACGACACCACTGCGTTTACCGCCGATTCAGGTCGTGCGTTGTTGGTGCGCAGAAGCACGAGGACATCTCCACAAAGACGCACTAGTAACGATCACATTGCCAAAGGCACACAAGGTTGCTGGTGAGGTTTCCCCCGTGGCCCATCACGTAGTCTTAGTGTACAATATACACGGGGCATATGAAAACATGCTAGGTAACGCTTACTGACTTACTCGTAGAAAATACTCCGGTTGGGTAGGCCATGATGCTCATTTTACAGAAACTAAACCTCAACACGAAGCACTTACAAATATAAACGTAGCAGGTGCCCCAGTTGAAGCTCAGCTTCTGGAAAGGACAAGCCACCCTAACTCTTGGGCTGGGAAAGATAAAGCAAGGCTGTGCGCTCATAGATTCCATAGCAGAAAACAATCTAGAATCCTTCCTGGAGGTGAATTGATGATGTACTGGAGCGTAATCTGTATCTGACTGTGACGCGCGGGTTCTATCTTCCTCTCCTGCAGACACAGAGTAGCTGGTTCTCCCTTTATGAATCACCTGTAAGCTCTGCCCGCTGAGCCACGCCCCGTCCACCCTCGTAGTAGGCAAAGGAATTCCCGCCTTTTACCAGGATGATGGACAGCTTTCCAAAACGACACCACTGCGTTTACCGCCGATTCAGGTCGTGCGTTGTTGGTGCGCAGATGCACGAGGACATCTCCACAAAGACGCACTAGTAACGATCACATTGCCAAAGGCACACAAGGTTGCTGGTGAGGTTTCCCCCGTGGCCCATCACGTAGTCTTAGTGTACAATATACACGGGGCATATGAAAACATGCTAGGTAACGCTTACTGACTTACTCGTAGAAAATACTCCGGTTGGGTAGGCCATGATGCTGATTTTACAGAAACTAAACCTCAACAGGAAGCACTTACAAATATAAACGTAGCAGGTGCCCCAGTTGAAGCTCAGCTTCTGGAAAGGACAAGCCACCCTAACTCTTGGGCTGGGAAAGATAAAGCAAGGCTGTGCGCTCATAGATTCCATAGCAGAAAACAATCTAGAATCCTTCCTGGAGGTGAATTGATGATGTACTGGAGCGTAATCTGTATCTGACTGTGACGCGCGGGTTCTATCTTCCTCTCCTGCAGACACAGAGTAGCTGGTTCTCCCTTTATGAATCACCTGTAAGCTCTGCCCGCTGAGCCACGCCCCGTCCACCCTCGTAGTAGGCAAAGGAATTCCCGCCTTTTACCAGGATGATGGACAGCTTTCCAAAACGACACCACTGCGTTTACCGCCGATTCAGGTCGTGCGTTGTTGGTGCGCAGATGCACGAGGACATCTCCACAAAGACGCACTAGTAACGATCACATTGCCAAAGGCACACAAGGTTGCTGGTGAGGTTTCCCCCGTGGCCCATCACGTAGTCTTAGTGTACAATATACACGGGGCATATGAAAACATGCTAGGTAACGCTTACTGACTTACTCGTAGAAAATACTCCGGTTGGGTAGGCCATGATGCTGATTTTACAGAAACTAAACCTCAACAGGAAGCACTTACAAATATAAACGTAGCAGGTGCCCCAGTTGAAGCTCAGCTTCTGGAAAGGACAAGCCACCCTAACTCTTGGGCTGGGAAAGATAAAGCAAGGCTGTGCGCTCATAGATTCCATAGCAGAAAACAATCTAGAATCCTTCCTGGAGGTGAATTGATGATGTACTGGAGCGTAATCTGTATCTGACTGTGACGCGCGGGTTCTATCTTCCTCTCCTGCAGACACAGAGTAGCTGGTTCTCCCTTTATGAATCACCTGTAAGCTCTGCCCGCTGAGCCACGCCCCGTCCACCCTCGTAGTAGGCAAAGGAATTCCCGCCTTTTACCAGGATGATGGACAGCTTTCCAAAACGACACCACTGCGTTTACCGCCGATTCAGGTCGTGCGTTGTTGGTGCGCAGATGCACGAGGACATCTCCACAAAGACGCACTAGTAACGATCACATTGCCAAAGGCACACAAGGTTGCTGGTGAGGTTTCCCCCGTGGCCCATCACGTAGTCTTAGTGTACAATATACACGGGGCATATGAAAACATGCTATGTAACGCTTACTGACTTACTCGTAGAAAATACTCCGGTTGGGTAGGCCATGATGCTGATTTTACAGAAACTAAACCTCAACAGGAAGCACTTACAAATATAAACGTAGCAGGTGCCCCAGTTGAAGCTCAGCTTCTGGAAAGGACAAGCCACCCTAACTCTTGGGCTGGGAAAGATAATGCAAGGCTGTGCGCTCATAGATTCCATAGCAGAAAACAATCTAGAATCCTTCCTGGAGGTGAATTGATGATGTACTGGACCGTAATCTGTATCTGACTGTGACGCGCGGGTTATATCTTCCTTTCCTGCAGACACAGAGTAGAAGGTTCTCCCTTTATGAATCACCTGTAAGCTCCGCCCGCTGAGCCACGCCCCGTCCACCCTCGTAGTAGGCAAGGGAATTCCCGCCTTTTACCAGGATGATGGACAGCTTTCCAAAACGACACCACTGCGTTTACCGCCGATTCAGGTTGTGCGCAGAAGCACGCGGACATCTCCACAAAGACGCACTAGTAACGATCACATTGCCAAAGGCACACAAGGTTACTGGTGAGGTTTCCCCCGTGGCCCATCACGTAGTCTTAGTGTACAATATAAACGGGGCATATGAAAACATGCTAGGTAACGGTTACTGACTTACTCGTAGAAAATACTCCGGTCGGGTAGGCCATGATGCTCATTTTACAGAAACTAAACCTCAAAGGAAGCACTTACAAATATAAACGTAGCAGGTGCCCCAGTTGAAGCTCAGCTTCTGGAAAGGACAAGCCACCCTAACTTGGGCTTGGCAAAGATAAAGCAAGGCTGTGCGCTCATAGATTCCATAGCAGAAAAAGATCTAGAATCCTTCCTGGAGGTCAACTGATGATGTACTGGAGCGTAATCTGTATCTGACTGTGACGCGCGGGTTCTATCTTCCTCTCCTGCAGACACAGAGTAGCTGGTTCTCCCTTTATGAATCACCTGTAAGCTCTGCCCGCTGAGCCACGCCCCGTCCACCCTCGTAGTAGGCAAAGGAATTCCCGCCTTTTACCAGGATGATGGACAGCTTTCCAAAACGACACCACTGCGTTTACCGCCGATTCAGGTCGTGCGTTGTTGGTGCGCAGAAGCACGAGGACATCTCCACAAAGACGCACTAGTAACGATCACATTGCCAAAGGCACACAAGGTTGCTGGTGAGGTTTCCCCCGTGGCCCATCACGTAGTCTTAGTGTACAATATACACGGGGCATATGAAAACATGCTAGGTAACGCTTACTGACTTACTCGTAGAAAATACTCCGGTTGGGTAGGCCATGATGCTCATTTTACAGAAACTAAACCTCAACAGGAAGCACTTACAAATATAAACGTAGCAGGTGCCCCAGTTGAAGCTCAGCTTCTGGAAAGGACAAGCCACCCTAACTCTTGGGCTGGGAAAGATAATGCAAGGCTGTGCGCTCATAGATTCCATAGCAGAAAACAATCTAGAATCCTTCCTGGAGGTGAATTGATGATGTACTGGACCGTAATCTGTATCTGACTGTGACGCGCGGGTTATATCTTCCTTTCCTGCAGACACAGAGTAGCTGGTTCTCCCTTAATGAATCACCTGTAAGCTCCGCCCGCTGAGCCACGCCCCGTCCACCCTCGTAGTAGGCAAAGGAATTCCCGCCTTTTACCAGGATGATGGACAGCTTTCCAAAACGACACCACTGCGTTTACCGCCGATTCAGGTTGTGCGCAGAAGCACGAGGACATCTCCACAAAGACGCACTAGTAACGATCACATTGCCAAAGGCACACAAGGTTGCTGGTGAGGTTTCCCCCGTGGCCCATCACGTATTCTTAGTGTACAATATACACGGGGCATATGAAAACATGCTAGGTAACGCTTACTGACTTACTCGTAGAAAATACTCCGGTTGGGTAGGCCATGATGCTCATTTTACAGAAACTAAACCTCAACAGGAAGCACTTACAAATATAAACGTAGCAGGTGCCCCAGTTGAAGCTCAGCTTCTGGAAAGGACAAGCCACCCTAACTCTTGGGCTGGGAAAGATAAAGCAAGGCTGTGCGCTCATAGATTCCATAGCAGAAAACAATCTAAAATCCTTCCTGGAGGTGAATTGATGATGTACTGGAGCGTAATCTGTATCTGACTGTGACGCGCGGGTTCTATCTTCCTCTCCTGCAGACACAGAGTAGCTGGTTCTCCCTTTATGAATCACCTGTAAGCTCTGCCCGCTGAGCCACGCCCCGTCCACCCTCGTAGTAGGCAAAGGAATTCCCGCCTTTTACCAGGATGATGGACAGCTTTCCAAAACGACACCACTGCGTTTACCGCCGATTCAGGTCGTGCGTTGTTGGTGCGCAGAAGCACGAGGACATCTCCACAAAGACGCACTAGTAACGATCACATTGCCAAAGGCACACAAGGTTGCTGGTGAGGTTTCCCCCGTGGCCTATCACGTAGTCTTAGTGTACAATATACACGGGGCATATGAAAACATGCTAGGTAACGCTTACTGACTTACTCGTAGAAAATACTCCGGTTGGGTAGGCCATGATGCTCATTTTACAGAAACTAAACCTCAACACGAAGCACTTACAAATATAAACGTAGCAGGTGCCCCAGTTGAAGCTCAGCTTCTGGAAAGGACAAGCCACCCTAACTCTTGGGCTGGGAAAGATAAAGCAAGGCTGTGCGCTCATAGATTCCATAGCAGAAAACAATCTAGAATCCTTCCTGGAGGTGAATTGATGATGTACTGGAGCGTAATCTGTATCTGACTGTGACGCGCGGGTTCTATCTTCCACTCCTGCAGACACAGAGTAGCTGGTTCTCCCTTTATGAATCACCTGTAAGCTCTGCCCGCTGAGCCACGCCCCGTCCACCCTCGTAGTAGGCAAAGGAATTCCCGCCTTTTACCAGGATGATGGACAGCTTTCCAAAACGACACCACTGCGTTTACCGCCGATTCAGGTCGTGCGTTGTTGGTGCGCAGAAGCACGAGGACATCTCCACAAAGACGCACTAGTAACGATCACATTGCCAAAGGCACACAAGGTTGCTGGTGAGGTTTCCCCCGTGGCCCATCACGTAGTCTTAGTGTACAATATACACGGGGCATATGAAAACATGCTAGGTAACGGTTACTGACTTACTCGTAGAAAATACTCCGGTTGGGTAGGCCATGATGCTGATTTTACAGAAACTAAACCTCAACAGGAAGCACTTACAAATATAAACGTAGCAGGTGCCCCAGTTGAAGCTCAGCTTCTGGAAAGGACAAGCCACCCTAACTCTTGGGCTGGGAAAGATAAAGCAAGGCTGTGCGCTCATAGATTCCATAGCAGAAAACAATCTAGAATCCTTCCTGGAGGTAAATTGATGATGTACTGGAGTGTAATCTGTATCTGACTGTAACGCGCGGGTTCTATCTTCCTCTCCTGCAGACACAGAGTAGAAGGTTCTCCCTTTATGAATCACCTGTAAGCTCCGCCCGCTGAGCCACGCCCCGTCCACCCTCGTAGTAGGCAAGGGAATTCCCGCCTTTAACCAGGATGATGGACAGCTTTCCAAAACGACACCACTGCGTTTACCGCCGATTCAGGTTGTGCGCAGAAGCACGAGGACATCTCCACAAAGACGCACTAGTAACGATCACATTGCCAAAGGCACACAAGGTTGCTGGTGAGGTTTCCCCCGTGGCCCATCACGTAGTCTTAGTGTACAATATACACGGGGCATATGAAAACATGCTAGGTAACGCTTACTGACTTACTCGTAGAAAATACTCCGGTTGGGTAGGCCATGATGCTCATTTTACAGAAACTAAACCTCAAAGGAAGCACTTACAAATATAAACGTAGCAGGTGCCCCAGTTGAAGCTCAGCTTCTGGAAAGGACAAGCCACCCTAACTCTTGGGCTGGGAAAGATAAAGCAAGGCTGTGCGCTCATAGATTCCATAGCAGAAAACAATCTAGAATCCTTCCTGGAGGTGAATTGATGATGTACTGGAGCGTAATCTGTATCTGACTGTGACGCGCGGGTTCTATCTTCCTCTCCTGCAGACACAGAGTAGAAGGTTCTCCCTTTATGAATCACCTGTAAGCTCCGCCCGCTGAGCCACGCCCCGTCCACCCTCGTAGTAGGCAAGGGAATTCCCGCCTTTTACCAGGATGATGGACAGCTTTCCAAAACGACACCACTGCGTTTACCGCCGATTCAGGTTGTGCGCAGAAGCACGAGGACATCTCCACAAAGACGCACTAGTAACGATCACATTGCCAAAGGCACACAAGGTTGCTGGTGAGGTTTCCCCGTGGCCCATCACGTAGTCTTAGTGTACAATATACACGGGGCATATGAAAACATGCTAGGTAACGCTTACTGATTTACTCGTAGAAAATACTCCGGTTGGGTAGGCCATGATGCTCATTTTACAGAAACTAAACCTCAACAGGAAGCACTTACAAATATAAACGTAGCAGGTGCCCCAGTTGAAGCTCAGCTTCTGGAAAGGACAAGCCACCCTAACTCTTGGGCTGGGAAAGATAAAGCAAGGCTGTGCGCTCATAGATTCCATAGCAGAAAACAATCTAGAATCCTTCCTGGAGGTGAATTGATGATGTACTGGAGCGTAATCTGTATCTGACTGTGACGCGCGGGTTCTATCTTCCTCTCCTGCAGACACAGAGTAGCTGGTTCTCCCTTTATGAATCACCTGTAAGCTCTGCCCGCTGAGCCACGCCCCGTCCACCCTCGTAGTAGGCAAAGGAATTCCCGCCTTTTACCAGGATGATGGACAGCTTTCCAAAACGACACCACTGCGTTTACCGCCGATTCAGGTCGTGCGTTGTTGGTGCGCAGAAGCACGAGGACATCTCCACAAAGACGCACTAGTAACGATCACATTGCCAAAGGCACACAAGGTTGCTGGTGAGGTTTCCCCCGTGGCCCATCACGTAGTCTTAGTGTACAATATACACGGGGCATATGAAAACATGCTAGGTAACGCTTACTGACTTACTCGTAGAAAATACTCCGGTTGGGTAGGCCATGATGCTCATTTTACAGAAACTAAACCTCAACAGGAAGCACTTACAAATATAAACGTAGCAGGTGCCCCAGTTGAAGCTCAGCTTCTGGAAAGGGCAAGCCACCCTAACTCTTGGGCTGGGAAAGATAAAGCAAGGCTGTGCGCTCATAGATTCCATAGCAGAAAACAATCTAGAATCCTTCCTGGAGGTGAATTGATGATGTACTGGAGTGTAATCTGTATCTGACTGTGACGCGCGGGTTCTATCTTCCTCTCCTGCAGACACAGAGTAGAAGGTTCTCCCTTTATGAATCACCTGTAAGCTCCGCCCGCTGAGCCACGCCCCGTCCACCCTCGTAGAAGGCAAGGGAATTCCCGCCTTTAACCAGGATGATGGACAGCTTTTCAAAACGACACCACTGCGTTTACCGCCGATTCAGGTTGTGCGCAGAAGCACGAGGACATCTCCACAAAGACGCACTAGTAACGATCACATTGCCAAAGGCACACAAGGTTGCTGGTGAGGTTTCCCCCGTGGCCCATCACGTAGTCTTAGTGTACAATATACACGGGGCATATGAAAACATGCTAGGTAACGCTTACTGACTTACTCGTAGAAAATACTCCGGTTGGGTAGGCCATGATGCTCATTTTACAGAAACTAAACCTCAAAGGAAGCACTTACAAATATAAACGTAGCAGGTGCCCCAGTTGAAGCTCAGCTTCTGGAAAGGACAAGCCACCCTAACTCTTGGGCTGGGAAAGATAAAGCAAGGCTGTGCGCTCATAGATTCCATAGCAGAAAACAATCTAGAATCCTTCCTGGAGGTGAATTGATGATGTACTGGAGCGTAATCTGTATCTGACTGTGACGCGCGGGTTCTATCTTCCTCTCCTGCAGACACAGAGTAGCTGGTTCTCCCTTTATAAATCACCTGTAAGCTCTGCCCGCTGAGCCACGCCCCGTCCACCCTCGTAGTAGGCAAAGGAATTCCCGCCTTTTACCAGGATGATGGACAGCTTTCCAAAACGACACCACTGCGTTTACCGCCGATTCAGGTCGTGCGTTGTTGGTGCGCAGATGCACGAGGACATCTCCACAAAGACGCACTAGTAACGATCACATTGCCAAAGGCACACAAGGTTGCTGGTGAGGTTTCCCCCGTGGCCCATCACGTAGTCTTAGTGTACAATATACACGGGGCATATGAAAACATGCTAGGTAACGCTTACTGACTTACTCGTAGAAAATACTCCGGTTGGGTAGGCCATGATGCTCATTTTACAGAAACTAAACCTCAACAGGAAGCACTTACAAATATAAACGTAGCAGGTGCCCCAGTTGAAGCTCAGCTTCTGGAAAGGACAAGCCACCCTAACTCTTGGGCTGGGAAAGATAAAGCAAGGCTGTGCGCTCATAGATTCCATAGCAGAAAACAATCTAGAATCCTTCCTGGAGGTGAATTGATGATGTACTGGAGCGTAATCTGTATCTGACTGTGACGCGCGGGTTCTATCTTCCTCTCCTGCAGACACAGAGTAGAAGGTTCTCCCTTTATGAATCACCTGTAAGCTCCGCCCGCTGAGCCACGCCCCGTCCACCCTCGTAGTAGGCAAGGGAATTCCCGCCGTTTACCAGGATGATGGACAGCTTTCCAAAACGACACCACTGCGTTTACCGCCGATTCAGGTTGTGCGCAGAAGCACGAGGACATCTCCACAAAGACGCACTAGTAACGATCACATTGCCAAAGGCACACAAGGTTGCTGGTGAGGTTTCCCCCGTGGCCCATCACGTAGTCTTAGTGTACAATATAAACGGGGCATATGAAAACATGCTAGGTAACGGTTACTGACTTACTCGTAGAAAATACTCCGGTCGGGTAGGCCATGATGCTCATTTTACAGAAACTAAACCTCAAAGGAAGCACTTACAAATATAAACGTAGCAGGTGCCCCAGTTGAAGCTCAGCTTCTGGAAAGGACAAGCCACCCTAACTTGGGCTTGGCAAAGATAAAGCAACGCTGTGCGCTCATAGATTCCATAGCAGAAAAAGATCTAGAATCCTTCCTGGAGGTCAACTGATGATGTACTGGAGCGTAATCTGTATCTGACTGTGACGCGCGGGTTCTATCTTCCTCTCCTGCAGACACAGAGTAGCTGGTTCTCCCTTTATGAATCACCTGTAAGCTCTGCCCGCTGAGCCACGCCCCGTCCACCCTCGTAGTAGGCAAAGGAATTCCCGCCTTTTACCAGGATGATGGACAGCTTTCCAAAACGACACCACTGCGTTTACCGCCGATTCAGGTCGTGCGTTGTTGGTGCGCAGATGCACGAGGACATCTCCACAAAGACGCACTAGTAACGATCACATTGCCAAAGGCACACAAGGTTGCTGGTGAGGTTTCCCCCGTGGCCCATCACGTAGTCTTAGTGTACAATATACACGGGGCATATGAAAACATGCTAGGTAACGCTTACTGACTTACTCGTAGAAAATACTCCGGTTGGGTAGGCCATGATGCTCATTTTACAGAAACTAAACCTCAAAGGAAGCACTTACAAATATAAACGTAGCAGGTGCCCCAGTTGAAGCTCAGCTTCTGGAAAGGACAAGCCACCCTAACTCTTGGGCTGGGAAAGATAAAGCAAGGCTGTGCGCTCATAGATTCCATAGCAGAAAACAATCTAGAATCCTTCCTGGAGGTGAATTGATGATGTACTGGAGCGTAATCTGTATCTGACTGTGACGCGCGGGTTCTATCTTCCTCTCCTGCAGACACAGAGTAGCTGGTTCTCCCTTTATAAATCACCTGTAAGCTCTGCCCGCTGAGCCACGCCCCGTCCACCCTCGTAGTAGGCAAAGGAATTCCCGCCTTTTACCAGGATGATGGACAGCTTTCCAAAACGACACCACTGCGTTTACCGCCGATTCAGGTCGTGCGTTGTTGGTGCGCAGATGCACGAGGACATCTCCACAAATACGCACTAGTAACGATCACATTGCCAAAGGCACACAAGGTTGCTGGTGAGGTTTCCCCCGTGGCCCATCACGTAGTCTTAGTGTACAATATACACGGGGCATATGAAAACATGCTAGGTAACGCTTACTGACTTACTCGTAGAAAATACTCCGGTTGGGTAGGCCATGATGCTCATTTTACAGAAACTAAACCTCAACAGGAAGCACTTACAAATATAAACGTAGCAGGTGCCCCAGTTGAAGCTCAGCTTCTGGAAAGGACAAGCCACCCTAACTCTTGGGCTGGGAAAGATAAAGCAAGGCTGTGCGCTCATAGATTCCATAGCAGAAAACAATCTAGAATCCTTCCTGGAGGTGAATTGATGATGTACTGGAGCGTAATCTGTATCTGACTGTGACGCGCGGGTTCTATCTTCCTCTCCTGCAGACACAGAGTAGAAGGTTCTCCCTTTATGAATCACCTGTAAGCTCCGCCCGCTGAGCCACGCCCCGTCCACCCTCGTAGTAGGCAAGGGAATTCCCGCCGTTTACCAGGATGATGGACAGCTTTCCAAAACGACACCACTGCGTTTACCGCCGATTCAGGTTGTGCGCAGAAGCACGAGGACATCTCCACAAAGACGCACTAGTAACGATCACATTGCCAAAGGCACACAAGGTTGCTGGTGAGGTTTCCCCCGTGGCCCATCACGTAGTCTTAGTGTACAATATAAACGGGGCATATGAAAACATGCTAGGTAACGGTTACTGACTTACTCGTAGAAAATACTCCGGTCGGGTAGGCCATGATGCTCATTTTACAGAAACTAAACCTCAAAGGAAGCACTTACAAATATAAACGTAGCAGGTGCCCCAGTTGAAGCTCAGCTTCTGGAAAGGACAAGCCACCCTAACTTGGGCTTGGCAAAGATAAAGCAAGGCTGTGCGCTCATAGATTCCATAGCAGAAAAAGATCTAGAATCCTTCCTGGAGGTCAACTGATGATGTACTGGAGCGTAATCTGTATCTGACTGTGACGCGCGGGTTCTATCTTCCTCTCCTGCAGACACAGAGTAGCTGGTTCTCCCTTTATGAATCACCTGTAAGCTCTGCCCGCTGAGCCACGCCCCGTCCACCCTCGTAGTAGGCAAAGGAATTCCCGCCTTTTACCAGGATGATGGACAGCTTTCCAAAACGACACCACTGCGTTTACCGCCGATTCAGGTCGTGCGTTGTTGGTGCGCAGAAGCACGAGGACATCTCCACAAAGACGCACTAGTAACGATCACATTGCCAAAGGCACACAAGGTTGCTGGTGAGGTTTCCCCCGTGGCCCATCACGTAGTCTTAGTGTACAATATACACGGGGCATATGAAAACATGCTAGGTAACGCTTACTGACTTACTCGTAGAAAATACTCCGGTTGGGTAGGCCATGATGCTCATTTTACAGAAACTAAACCTCAACACGAAGCACTTACAAATATAAACGTAGCAGGTGCCCCAGTTGAAGCTCAGCTTCTGGAAAGGACAAGCCACCCTAACTCTTGGGCTGGGAAAGATAAAGCAAGGCTGTGCGCTCATAGATTCCATAGCAGAAAACAATCTAGAATCCTTCCTGGAGGTGAATTGATGATGTACTGGAGCGTAATCTGTATCTGACTGTGACGCGCGGGTTCTATCTTCCTCTCCTGCAGACACAGAGTAGCTGGTTCTCCCTTTATGAATCACCTGTAAGCTCTGCCCGCTGAGCCACGCCCCGTCCACCCTCGTAGTAGGCAAAGGAATTCCCGCCTTTTACCAGGATGATGGACAGCTTTCCAAAACGACACCACTGCGTTTACCGCCGATTCAGGTCGTGCGTTGTTGGTGCGCAGATGCACGAGGACATCTCCACAAAGACGCACTAGTAACGATCACATTGCCAAAGGCACACAAGGTTGCTGGTGAGGTTTCCCCCGTGGCCCATCACGTAGTCTTAGTGTACAATATACACGGGGCATATGAAAACATGCTAGGTAACGCTTACTGACTTACTCGTAGAAAATACTCCGGTTGGGTAGGCCATGATGCTGATTTTACAGAAACTAAACCTCAACAGGAAGCACTTACAAATATAAACGTAGCAGGTGCCCCAGTTGAAGCTCAGCTTCTGGAAAGGACAAGCCACCCTAACTCTTGGGCTGGGAAAGATAAAGCAAGGCTGTGCGCTCATAGATTCCATAGCAGAAAACAATCTAGAATCCTTCCTGGAGGTGAATTGATGATGTACTGGAGCGTAATCTGTATCTGACTGTGACGCGCGGGTTCTATCTTCCTCTCCTGCAGACACAGAGTAGCTGGTTCTCCCTTTATGAATCACCTGTAAGCTCTGCCCGCTGAGCCACGCCCCGTCCACCCTCGTAGTAGGCAAAGGAATTCCCGCCTTTTACCAGGATGATGGACAGCTTTCCAAAACGACACCACTGCGTTTACCGCCGATTCAGGTCGTGCGTTGTTGGTGCGCAGATGCACGAGGACATCTCCACAAAGACGCACTAGTAACGATCACATTGCCAAAGGCACACAAGGTTGCTGGTGAGGTTTCCCCCGTGGCCCATCACGTAGTCTTAGTGTACAATATACACGCGGCATATGAAAACATGCTATGTAACGCTTACTGACTTACTCGTAGAAAATACTCCGGTTGGGTAGGCCATGATGCTGATTTTACAGAAACTAAACCTCAACAGGAAGCACTTACAAATATAAACGTAGCAGGTGCCCCAGTTGAAGCTCAGCTTCTGGAAAGGACAAGCCACCCTAACTCTTGGGCTGGGAAAGATAATGCAAGGCTGTGCGCTCATAGATTCCATAGCAGAAAACAATCTAGAATCCTTCCTGGAGGTGAATTGATGATGTACTGGACCGTAATCTGTATCTGACTGTGACGCGCGGGTTATATCTTCCTTTCCTGCAGACACAGAGTAGAAGGTTCTCCCTTTATGAATCACCTGTAAGCTCCGCCCGCTGAGCCACGCCCCGTCCACCCTCGTAGTAGGCAAGGGAATTCCCGCCTTTTACCAGGATGATGGACAGCTTTCCAAAACGACACCACTGCGTTTACCGCCGATTCAGGTTGTGCGCAGAAGCACGCGGACATCTCCACAAAGACGCACTAGTAACGATCACATTGCCAAAGGCACACAAGGTTACTGGTGAGGTTTCCCCCGTGGCCCATCACGTAGTCTTAGTGTACAATATAAACGGGGCATATGAAAACATGCTAGGTAACGGTTACTGACTTACTCGTAGAAAATACTCCGGTCGGGTAGGCCATGATGCTCATTTTACAGAAACTAAACCTCAAAGGAAGCACTTACAAATATAAACGTAGCAGGTGCACCAGTTGAAGCTCAGCTTCTGGAAAGGACAAGCCACCCTAACTTGGGCTTGGCAAAGATAAAGCAAGGCTGTGCGCTCATAGATTCCATAGCAGAAAAAGATCTAGAATCCTTCCTGGAGGTCAACTGATGATGTACTGGAGCGTAATCTGTATCTGACTGTGACGCGCAGGTTCTATCTTCCTCTCCTGCAGACACAGAGTAGCTGGTTCTCCCTTTATGAATCACCTGTAAGCTCTGCCCGCTGAGCCACGCCCCGTCCACCCTCGTAGTAGGCAAAGGAATTCCCGCCTTTTACCAGGATGATGGACAGCTTTCCAAAACGACACCACTGCGTTTACCGCCGATTCAGGTCGTGCGTTGTTGGTGCGCAGAAGCACGAGGACATCTCCACAAAGACGCACTAGTAACGATCACATTGCCAAAGGCACACAAGGTTGCTGGTGAGGTTTCCCCCGTGGCCCATCACGTAGTCTTAGTGTACAATATACACGGGGCATATGAAAACATGCTAGGTAACGCTTACTGACTTACTCGTAGAAAATACTCCGGTTGGGTAGGCCATGATGCTCATTTTACAGAAACTAAACCTCAACAGGAAGCACTTACAAATATAAACGTAGCAGGTGCCCCAGTTGAAGCTCAGCTTCTGGAAAGGACAAGCCACCCTAACTCTTGGGCTGGGAAAGATAATGCAAGGCTGTGCGCTCATAGATTCCATAGCAGAAAACAATCTAGAATCCTTCCTGGAGGTGAATTGATGATGTACTGGACCGTAATCTGTATCTGACTGTGACGCGCGGGTTATATCTTCCTTTCCTGCAGACACAGAGTAGCTGGTTCTCCCTTAATGAATCACCTGTAAGCTCCGCCCGCTGAGCCACGCCCCGTCCACCCTCGTAGTAGGCAAAGGAATTCCCGCCTTTTACCAGGATGATGGACAGCTTTCCAAAACGACACCACTGCGTTTACCGCCGATTCAGGTTGTGCGCAGAAGCACGAGGACATCTCCACAAAGACGCACTAGTAACGATCACATTGCCAAAGGCACACAAGGTTGCTGGTGAGGTTTCCCCCGTGGCCCATCACGTATTCTTAGTGTACAATATACACGGGGCATATGAAAACATGCTAGGTAACGCTTACTGACTTACTCGTAGAAAATACTCCGGTTGGGTAGGCCATGATGCTCATTTTACAGAAACTAAACCTCAACAGGAAGCACTTACAAATATAAACGTAGCAGGTGCCCCAGTTGAAGCTCAGCTTCTGGAAAGGACAAGCCACCCTAACTCTTGGGCTGGGAAAGATAAAGCAAGGCTGTGCGCTCATAGATTCCATAGCAGAAAACAATCTAGAATCCTTCCTGGAGGTGAATTGATGATGTACTGGAGCGTAATCTGTATCTGACTGTGACGCGCGGGTTCTATCTTCCTCTCCTGCAGACACAGAGTAGAAGGTTCTCCCTTTATGAATCACCTGTAAGCTCTGCCCGCTGAGCCACGCCCCGTCCACCCTCGTAGTAGGCAAAGGAATTCCCGCCTTTTACCAGGATGATGGACAGCTTTCCAAAACGACACCACTGCGTTTACCGCCGATTCAGGTCGTGCGTTGTTGGTGCGCAGATGCACGAGGACATCTCCACAAAGACGCACTAGTAACGATCACATTGCCAAAGGCACACAAGGTTGCTGGTGAGGTTTCCCCCGTGGCCCATCACGTAGTCTTAGTGTACAATATACACGGGGCATATGAAAACATGCTAGGTAACGCTTACTGACTTACTCGTAGAAAATACTCCGGTTGGGTAGGCCATGATGCTCATTTTACAGAAACTAAACCTCAAAGGAAGCACTTACAAATATAAACGTAGCAGGTGCCCCAGTTGAAGCTCAGCTTCTGGAAAGGACAAGCCACCCTAACTCTTGGGCTGGGAAAGATAAAGCAAGGCTGTGCGCTCATAGATTCCATAGCAGAAAACAATCTAGAATCCTTCCTGGAGGTGAATTGATGATGTACTGGAGCGTAATCTGTATCTGACTGTGACGCGCGGGTTCTATCTTCCTCTCCTGCAGACACAGAGTAGCTGGTTCTCCCTTTATAAATCACCTGTAAGCTCTGCCCGCTGAGCCACGCCCCGTCCACCCTCGTAGTAGGCAAAGGAATTCCCGCCTTTTACCAGGATGATGGACAGCTTTCCAAAACGACACCACTGCGTTTACCGCCGATTCAGGTCGTGCGTTGTTGGTGCGCAGATGCACGAGGACATCTCCACAAATACGCACTAGTAACGATCACATTGCCAAAGGCACACAAGGTTGCTGGTGAGGTTTCCCCCGTGGCCCATCACGTAGTCTTAGTGTACAATATACACGGGGCATATGAAAACATGCTAGGTAACGCTTACTGACTTACTCGTAGAAAATACTCCGGTTGGGTAGGCCATGATGCTCATTTTACAGAAACTAAACCTCAACAGGAAGCACTTACAAATATAAACGTAGCAGGTGCCCCAGTTGAAGCTCAGCTTCTGGAAAGGACAAGCCACCCTAACTCTTGGGCTGGGAAAGATAAAGCAAGGCTGTGCGCTCATAGATTCCATAGCAGAAAACAATCTAGAATCCTTCCTGGAGGTGAATTGATGATGTACTGGAGCGTAATCTGTATCTGACTGTGACGCGCGGGTTCTATCTTCCTCTCCTGCAGACACAGAGTAGAAGGTTCTCCCTTTATGAATCACCTGTAAGCTCCGCCCGCTGAGCCACGCCCCGTCCACCCTCGTAGTAGGCAAGGGAATTCCCGCCGTTTACCAGGATGATGGACAGCTTTCCAAAACGACACCACTGCGTTTACCGCCGATTCAGGTTGTGCGCAGAAGCACGAGGACATCTCCACAAAGACGCACTAGTAACGATCACATTGCCAAAGGCACACAAGGTTGCTGGTGAGGTTTCCCCCGTGGCCCATCACGTAGTCTTAGTGTACAATATAAACGGGGCATATGAAAACATGCTAGGTAACGGTTACTGACTTACTCGTAGAAAATACTCCGGTCGGGTAGGCCATGATGCTCATTTTACAGAAACTAAACCTCAAAGGAAGCACTTACAAATATAAACGTAGCAGGTGCCCCAGTTGAAGCTCAGCTTCTGGAAAGGACAAGCCACCCTAACTTGGGCTTGGCAAAGATAAAGCAAGGCTGTGCGCTCATAGATTCCATAGCAGAAAAAGATCTAGAATCCTTCCTGGAGGTCAACTGATGATGTACTGGAGCGTAATCTGTATCTGACTGTGACGCGCGGGTTCTATCTTCCTCTCCTGCAGACACAGAGTAGCTGGTTCTCCCTTTATGAATCACCTGTAAGCTCTGCCCGCTGAGCCACGCCCCGTCCACCCTCGTAGTAGGCAAAGGAATTCCCGCCTTTTACCAGGATGATGGACAGCTTTCCAAAACGACACCACTGCGTTTACCGCCGATTCAGGTCGTGCGTTGTTGGTGCGCAGAAGCACGAGGACATCTCCACAAAGACGCACTAGTAACGATCACATTGCCAAAGGCACACAAGGTTGCTGGTGAGGTTTCCCCCGTGGCCCATCACGTAGTCTTAGTGTACAATATACACGGGGCATATGAAAACATGCTAGGTAACGCTTACTGACTTACTCGTAGAAAATACTCCGGTTGGGTAGGCCATGATGCTCATTTTACAGAAACTAAACCTCAACACGAAGCACTTACAAATATAAACGTAGCAGGTGCCCCAGTTGAAGCTCAGCTTCTGGAAAGGACAAGCCACCCTAACTCTTGGGCTGGGAAAGATAAAGCAAGGCTGTGCGCTCATAGATTCCATAGCAGAAAACAATCTAGAATCCTTCCTGGAGGTGAATTGATGATGTACTGGAGCGTAATCTGTATCTGACTGTGACGCGCGGGTTCTATCTTCCTCTCCTGCAGACACAGAGTAGCTGGTTCTCCCTTTATGAATCACCTGTAAGCTCTGCCCGCTGAGCCACGCCCCGTCCACCCTCGTAGTAGGCAAAGGAATTCCCGCCTTTTACCAGGATGATGGACAGCTTTCCAAAACGACACCACTGCGTTTACCGCCGATTCAGGTCGTGCGTTGTTGGTGCGCAGATGCACGAGGACATCTCCACAAAGACGCACTAGTAACGATCACATTGCCAAAGGCACACAAGGTTGCTGGTGAGGTTTCCCCCGTGGCCCATCACGTAGTCTTAGTGTACAATATACACGGGGCATATGAAAACATGCTAGGTAACGCTTACTGACTTACTCGTAGAAAATACTCCGGTTGGGTAGGCCATGATGCTGATTTTACAGAAACTAAACCTCAACAGGAAGCACTTACAAATATAAACGTAGCAGGTGCCCCAGTTGAAGCTCAGCTTCTGGAAAGGACAAGCCACCCTAACTCTTGGGCTGGGAAAGATAATGCAAGGCTGTGCGCTCATAGATTCCATAGCAGAAAACAATCTAGAATCCTTCCTGGAGGTGAATTGATGATGTACTGGAGCGTAATCTGTATCTGACTGTGACGCGCGGGTTCTATCTTCCTCTCCTGCAGACACAGAGTAGCTGGTTCTCCCTTTATAAATCACCTGTAAGCTCTGCCCGCTGAGCCACGCCCCGTCCACCCTCGTAGTAGGCAAAGGAATTCCCGCCTTTTACCAGGATGATGGACAGCTTTCCAAAACGACACCACTGCGTTTACCGCCGATTCAGGTCGTGCGTTGTTGGTGCGCAGATGCACGAGGACATCTCCACAAATACGCACTAGTAACGATCACATTGCCAAAGGCACACAAGGTTGCTGGTGAGGTTTCCCCCGTGGCCCATCACGTAGTCTTAGTGTACAATATACACGGGGCATATGAAAACATGCTAGGTAACGCTTACTGACTTACTCGTAGAAAATACTCCGGTTGGGTAGGCCATGATGCTCATTTTACAGAAACTAAACCTCAACAGGAAGCACTTACAAATATAAACGTAGCAGGTGCCCCAGTTGAAGCTCAGCTTCTGGAAAGGACAAGCCACCCTAACTCTTGGGCTGGGAAAGATAAAGCAAGGCTGTGCGCTCATAGATTCCATAGCAGAAAACAATCTAGAATCCTTCCTGGAGGTGAATTGATGATGTACTGGACCGTAATCTGTATCTGACTGTGACGCGCGGGTTCTATCTTCCTCTCCTGCAGACACAGAGTAGAAGGTTCTCCCTTTATGAATCACCTGTAAGCTCCGCCCGCTGAGCCACGCCCCGTCCACCCTCGTAGTAGGCAAGGGAATTCCCGCCGTTTACCAGGATGATGGACAGCTTTCCAAAACGACACCACTGCGTTTACCGCCGATTCAGGTTGTGCGCAGAAGCACGAGGACATCTCCACAAAGACGCACTAGTAACGATCACATTGCCAAAGGCACACAAGGTTGCTGGTGAGGTTTCCCCCGTGGCCCATCACGTAGTCTTAGTGTACAATATAAACGGGGCATATGAAAACATGCTAGGTAACGGTTACTGACTTACTCGTAGAAAATACTCCGGTCGGGTAGGCCATGATGCTCATTTTACAGAAACTAAACCTCAAAGGAAGCACTTACAAATATAAACGTAGCAGGTGCCCCAGTTGAAGCTCAGCTTCTGGAAAGGACAAGCCACCCTAACTTGGGCTTGGCAAAGATAAAGCAAGGCTGTGCGCTCATAGATTCCATAGCAGAAAAAGATCTAGAATCCTTCCTGGAGGTCAACTGATGATGTACTGGAGCGTAATCTGTATCTGACTGTGACGCGCGGGTTCTATCTTCCTCTCCTGCAGACACAGAGTAGCTGGTTCTCCCTTTATGAATCACCTGTAAGCTCTGCCCGCTGAGCCACGCCCCGTCCACCCTCGTAGTAGGCAAAGGAATTCCCGCCTTTTACCAGGATGATGGACAGCTTTCCAAAACGACACCACTGCGTTTACCGCCGATTCAGGTCGTGCGTTGTTGGTGCGCAGAAGCACGAGGACATCTCCACAAAGACGCACTAGTAACGATCACATTGCCAAAGGCACACAAGGTTGCTGGTGAGGTTTCCCCCGTGGCCCATCACGTAGTCTTAGTGTACAATATACACGGGGCATATGAAAACATGCTAGGTAACGCTTACTGACTTACTCGTAGAAAATACTCCGGTTGGGTAGGCCATGATGCTCATTTTACAGAAACTAAACCTCAACACGAAGCACTTACAAATATAAACGTAGCAGGTGCCCCAGTTGAAGCTCAGCTTCTGGAAAGGACAAGCCACCCTAACTCTTGGGCTGGGAAAGATAAAGCAAGGCTGTGCGCTCATAGATTCCATAGCAGAAAACAATCTAGAATCCTTCCTGGAGGTGAATTGATGATGTACTGGAGCGTAATCTGTATCTGACTGTGACGCGCGGGTTCTATCTTCCTCTCCTGCAGACACAGAGTAGCTGGTTCTCCCTTTATGAATCACCTGTAAGCTCTGCCCGCTGAGCCACGCCCCGTCCACCCTCGTAGTAGGCAAAGGAATTCCCGCCTTTTACCAGGATGATGGACAGCTTTCCAAAACGACACCACTGCGTTTACCGCCGATTCAGGTCGTGCGTTGTTGGTGCGCAGATGCACGAGGACATCTCCACAAAGACGCACTAGTAACGATCACATTGCCAAAGGCACACAAGGTTGCTGGTGAGGTTTCCCCCGTGGCCCATCACGTAGTCTTAGTGTACAATATACACGGGGCATATGAAAACATGCTAGGTAACGCTTACTGACTTACTCGTAGAAAATACTCCGGTTGGGTAGGCCATGATGCTGATTTTACAGAAACTAAACCTCAACAGGAAGCACTTACAAATATAAACGTAGCAGGTGCCCCAGTTGAAGCTCAGCTTCTGGAAAGGACAAGCCACCCTAACTCTTGGGCTGGGAAAGATAATGCAAGGCTGTGCGCTCATAGATTCCATAGCAGAAAACAATCTAGAATCCTTCCTGGAGGTGAATTGATGATGTACTGGACCGTAATCTGTATCTGACTGTGACGCGCGGGTTCTATCTTCCTCTCCTGCAGACACAGAGTAGCTGGTTCTCCCTTTATGAATCACCTGT
Organism: Pleurodeles waltl; assembly: GCF_031143425.1. Lineage (NCBI taxonomy): Eukaryota > Metazoa > Chordata > Amphibia > Caudata > Salamandridae > Pleurodeles > Pleurodeles waltl. Next base: position 68,878 of record NW_027150105.1, on the reverse strand, counting down.
AAGCTCTGCCCGCTGAGCCACGCCCCGTCCACCCTCGTAGTAGGCAAAGGAATTCCCGCCTTTTACCAGGATGATGGACAGCTTTCCAAAACGACACCACTGCGTTTACCGCCGATTCAGGTCGTGCGTTGTTGGTGCGCAGATGCACGAGGACATCTCCACAAAGACGCACTAGTAACGATCACATTGCCAAAGGCACACAAGGTTGCTGGTGAGGTTTCCCCCGTGGCCCATCACGTAGTCTTAGTGTACAATATACACGGGGCATATGAAAACATGCTAGGTAACGCTTACTGACTTACTCGTAGAAAATACTCCGGTTGGGTAGGCCATGATGCTGATTTTACAGAAACTAAACCTCAACAGGAAGCACTTACAAATATAAACGTAGCAGGTGCCCCAGTTGAAGCTCAGCTTCTGGAAAGGACAAGCCACCCTAACTCTTGGGCTGGGAAAGATAATGCAAGGCTGTGCGCTCATAGATTCCATAGCAGAAAACAATCTAGAATCCTTCCTGGAGGTGAATTGATGATGTACTGGACCGTAATCTGTATCTGACTGTGACGCGCGGGTTATATCTTCCTTTCCTGCAGACACAGAGTAGAAGGTTCTCCCTTTATGAATCACCTGTAAGCTCCGCCCGCTGAGCCACGCCCCGTCCACCCTCGTAGTAGGCAAGGGAATTCCCGCCTTTTACCAGGATGATGGACAGCTTTCCAAAACAACACCACTGCGTTTACCGCCGATTCAGGTTGTGCGCAGAAGCACGCGGACATCTCCACAAAGACGCACTAGTAACGATCACATTGCCAAAGGCACACAAGGTTGCTGGTGAGGTTTCCCCCGTGGCCCATCACGTAGTCTTAGTGTACAATATAAACGGGGCATATGAAAACATGCTAGGTAACGGTTACTGACTTACTCGTAGAAAATACTCCGGTCGGGTAGGCCATGATGCTCATTTTACAGAAACTAAACCTCAAAGGAAGCACTTACAAATATAAACGTAGCAGGTGCCCCAGTTGAAGCTCAGCTTCTGGAAAGGACAAGCCACCCTAACTTGGGCTTGGCAAAGATAAAGCAAGGCTGTGCGCTCATAGATTCCATAGCAGAAAAAGATCTAGAATCCTTCCTGGAGGTCAACTGATGATGTACTGGAGCGTAATCTGTATCTGACTGTGACGCGCGGGTTCTATCTTCCTCTCCTGCAGACACAGAGTAGCTGGTTCTCCCTTTATGAATCACCTGTAAGCTCTGCCCGCTGAGCCACGCCCCGTCCACCCTCGTAGTAGGCAAAGGAATTCCCGCCTTTTACCAGGATGATGGACAGCTTTCCAAAACGACACCACTGCGTTTACCGCCGATTCAGGTCGTGCGTTGTTGGTGCGCAGAAGCACGAGGACATCTCCACAAAGACGCACTAGTAACGATCACATTGCCAAAGGCACACAAGGTTGCTGGTGAGGTTTCCCCCGTGGCCCATCACGTAGTCTTAGTGTACAATATACACGGGGCATATGAAAACATGCTAGGTAACGCTTACTGACTTACTCGTAGAAAATACTCCGGTTGGGTAGGCCATGATGCTCATTTTACAGAAACTAAACCTCAACAGGAAGCACTTACAAATATAAACGTAGCAGGTGCCCCAGTTGAAGCTCAGCTTCTGGAAAGGACAAGCCACCCTAACTCTTGGGCTGGGAAAGATAAAGCAAGGCTGTGCGCTCATAGATTCCATAGCAGAAAACAATCTAGAATCCTTCCTGGAGGTGAATTGATGATGTACTGGAGCGTAATCTGTATCTGACTGTGACGCGCGGGTTCTATCTTCCTCTCCTGCAGACACAGAGTAGAAGGTTCTCCCTTTATGAATCACCTGTAAGCTCCGCCCGCTGAGCCACGCCCCGTCCACCCTCGTAGTAGGCAAGGGAATTCCCGCCGTTTACCAGGATGATGGACAGCTTTCCAAAACGACACCACTGCGTTTACCGCCGATTCAGGTTGTGCGCAGAAGCACGAGGACATCTCCACAAAGACGCACTAGTAACGATCACATTGCCAAAGGCACACAAGGTTGCTGGTGAGGTTTCCCCCGTGGCCCATCACGTAGTCTTAGTGTACAATATAAACGGGGCATATGAAAACATGCTAGGTAACGGTTACTGACTTACTCGTAGAAAATACTCCGGTCGGGTAGGCCATGATGCTCATTTTACAGAAACTAAACCTCAAAGGAAGCACTTACAAATATAAACGTAGCAGGTGCCCCAGTTGAAGCTCAGCTTCTGGAAAGGACAAGCCACCCTAACTTGGGCTTGGCAAAGATAAAGCAAGGCTGTGCGCTCATAGATTCCATAGCAGAAAAAGATCTAGAATCCTTCCTGGAGGTCAACTGATGATGTACTGGAGCGTAATCTGTATCTGACTGTGACGCGCGGGTTCTATCTTCCTCTCCTGCAGACACAGAGTAGCTGGTTCTCCCTTTATGAATCACCTGTAAGCTCTGCCCGCTGAGCCACGCCCCGTCCACCCTCGTAGTAGGCAAAGGAATTCCCGCCTTTTACCAGGATGATGGACAGCTTTCCAAAACGACACCACTGCGTTTACCGCCGATTCAGGTCGTGCGTTGTTGGTGCGCAGAAGCACGAGGACATCTCCACAAAGACGCACTAGTAACGATCACATTGCCAAAGGCACACAAGGTTGCTGGTGAGGTTTCCCCCGTGGCCCATCACGTAGTCTTAGTGTACAATATACACGGGGCATATGAAAACATGCTAGGTAACGCTTACTGACTTACTCGTAGAAAATACTCCGGTTGGGTAGGCCATGATGCTCATTTTACAGAAACTAAACCTCAACACGAAGCACTTACAAATATAAACGTAGCAGGTGCCCCAGTTGAAGCTCAGCTTCTGGAAAGGACAAGCCACCCTAACTCTTGGGCTGGGAAAGATAAAGCAAGGCTGTGCGCTCATAGATTCCATAGCAGAAAACAATCTAGAATCCTTCCTGGAGGTGAATTGATGATGTACTGGAGCGTAATCTGTATCTGACTGTGACGCGCGGGTTCTATCTTCCTCTCCTGCAGACACAGAGTAGCTGGTTCTCCCTTTATGAATCACCTGTAAGCTCTGCCCGCTGAGCCACGCCCCGTCCACCCTCGTAGTAGGCAAAGGAATTCCCGCCTTTTACCAGGATGATGGACAGCTTTCCAAAACGACACCACTGCGTTTACCGCCGATTCAGGTCGTGCGTTGTTGGTGCGCAGATGCACGAGGACATCTCCACAAAGACGCACTAGTAACGATCACATTGCCAAAGGCACACAAGGTTGCTGGTGAGGTTTCCCCCGTGGCCCATCACGTAGTCTTAGTGTACAATATACACGGGGCATATGAAAACATGCTAGGTAACGCTTACTGACTTACTCGTAGAAAATACTCCGGTTGGGTAGGCCATGATGCTGATTTTACAGAAACTAAACCTCAACAGGAAGCACTTACAAATATAAACGTAGCAGGTGCCCCAGTTGAAGCTCAGCTTCTGGAAAGGACAAGCCACCCTAACTCTTGGGCTGGGAAAGATAAAGCAAGGCTGTGCGCTCATAGATTCCATAGCAGAAAACAATCTAGAATCCTTCCTGGAGGTGAATTGATGATGTACTGGAGCGTAATCTGTATCTGACTGTGACGCGCGGGTTCTATCTTCCTCTCCTGCAGACACAGAGTAGCTGGTTCTCCCTTTATGAATCACCTGTAAGCTCTGCCCGCTGAGCCACGCCCCGTCCACCCTCGTAGTAGGCAAAGGAATTCCCGCCTTTTACCAGGATGATGGACAGCTTTCCAAAACGACACCACTGCGTTTACCGCCGATTCAGGTCGTGCGTTGTTGGTGCGCAGATGCACGAGGACATCTCCACAAAGACGCACTAGTAACGATCACATTGCCAAAGGCACACAAGGTTGCTGGTGAGGTTTCCCCCGTGGCCCATCACGTAGTCTTAGTGTACAATATACACGCGGCATATGAAAACATGCTATGTAACGCTTACTGACTTACTCGTAGAAAATACTCCGGTTGGGTAGGCCATGATGCTGATTTTACAGAAACTAAACCTCAACAGGAAGCACTTACAAATATAAACGTAGCAGGTGCCCCAGTTGAAGCTCAGCTTCTGGAAAGGACAAGCCACCCTAACTCTTGGGCTGGGAAAGATAATGCAAGGCTGTGCGCTCATAGATTCCATAGCAGAAAACAATCTAGAATCCTTCCTGGAGGTGAATTGATGATGTACTGGACCGTAATCTGTATCTGACTGTGACGCGCGGGTTATATCTTCCTTTCCTGCAGACACAGAGTAGAAGGTTCTCCCTTTATGAATCACCTGTAAGCTCCGCCCGCTGAGCCACGCCCCGTCCACCCTCGTAGTAGGCAAGGGAATTCCCGCCTTTTACCAGGATGATGGACAGCTTTCCAAAACGACACCACTGCGTTTACCGCCGATTCAGGTTGTGCGCAGAAGCACGCGGACATCTCCACAAAGACGCACTAGTAACGATCACATTGCCAAAGGCACACAAGGTTACTGGTGAGGTTTCCCCCGTGGCCCATCACGTAGTCTTAGTGTACAATATAAACGGGGCATATGAAAACATGCTAGGTAACGGTTACTGACTTACTCGTAGAAAATACTCCGGTCGGGTAGGCCATGATGCTCATTTTACAGAAACTAAACCTCAAAGGAAGCACTTACAAATATAAACGTAGCAGGTGCACCAGTTGAAGCTCAGCTTCTGGAAAGGACAAGCCACCCTAACTTGGGCTTGGCAAAGATAAAGCAAGGCTGTGCGCTCATAGATTCCATAGCAGAAAAAGATCTAGAATCCTTCCTGGAGGTCAACTGATGATGTACTGGAGCGTAATCTGTATCTGACTGTGACGCGCGGGTTCTATCTTCCTCTCCTGCAGACACAGAGTAGCTGGTTCTCCCTTTATGAATCACCTGTAAGCTCTGCCCGCTGAGCCACGCCCCGTCCACCCTCGTAGTAGGCAAAGGAATTCCCGCCTTTTACCAGGATGATGGACAGCTTTCCAAAACGACACCACTGCGTTTACCGCCGATTCAGGTCGTGCGTTGTTGGTGCGCAGAAGCACGAGGACATCTCCACAAAGACGCACTAGTAACGATCACATTGCCAAAGGCACACAAGGTTGCTGGTGAGGTTTCCCCCGTGGCCCATCACGTAGTCTTAGTGTACAATATACACGGGGCATATGAAAACATGCTAGGTAACGCTTACTGACTTACTCGTAGAAAATACTCCGGTTGGGTAGGCCATGATGCTCATTTTACAGAAACTAAACCTCAACAGGAAGCACTTACAAATATAAACGTAGCAGGTGCCCCAGTTGAAGCTCAGCTTCTGGAAAGGACAAGCCACCCTAACTCTTGGGCTGGGAAAGATAATGCAAGGCTGTGCGCTCATAGATTCCATAGCAGAAAACAATCTAGAATCCTTCCTGGAGGTGAATTGATGATGTACTGGACCGTAATCTGTATCTGACTGTGACGCGCGGGTTATATCTTCCTTTCCTGCAGACACAGAGTAGCTGGTTCTCCCTTAATGAATCACCTGTAAGCTCCGCCCGCTGAGCCACGCCCCGTCCACCCTCGTAGTAGGCAAAGGAATTCCCGCCTTTTACCAGGATGATGGACAGCTTTCCAAAACGACACCACTGCGTTTACCGCCGATTCAGGTTGTGCGCAGAAGCACGAGGACATCTCCACAAAGACGCACTAGTAACGATCACATTGCCAAAGGCACACAAGGTTGCTGGTGAGGTTTCCCCCGTGGCCCATCACGTATTCTTAGTGTACAATATACACGGGGCATATGAAAACATGCTAGGTAACGCTTACTGACTTACTCGTAGAAAATACTCCGGTTGGGTAGGCCATGATGCTCATTTTACAGAAACTAAACCTCAACAGGAAGCACTTACAAATATAAACGTAGCAGGTGCCCCAGTTGAAGCTCAGCTTCTGGAAAGGACAAGCCACCCTAACTCTTGGGCTGGGAAAGATAAAGCAAGGCTGTGCGCTCATAGATTCCATAGCAGAAAACAATCTAGAATCCTTCCTGGAGGTGAATTGATGATGTACTGGAGCGTAATCTGTATCTGACTGTGACGCGCGGGTTCTATCTTCCTCTCCTGCAGACACAGAGTAGAAGGTTCTCCCTTTATGAATCACCTGTAAGCTCTGCCCGCTGAGCCACGCCCCGTCCACCCTCGTAGTAGGCAAAGGAATTCCCGCCTTTTACCAGGATGATGGACAGCTTTCCAAAACGACACCACTGCGTTTACCGCCGATTCAGGTCGTGCGTTGTTGGTGCGCAGATGCACGAGGACATCTCCACAAAGACGCACTAGTAACGATCACATTGCCAAAGGCACACAAGGTTGCTGGTGAGGTTTCCCCCGTGGCCCATCACGTAGTCTTAGTGTACAATATACACGGGGCATATGAAAACATGCTAGGTAACGCTTACTGACTTACTCGTAGAAAATACTCCGGTTGGGTAGGCCATGATGCTCATTTTACAGAAACTAAACCTCAAAGGAAGCACTTACAAATATAAACGTAGCAGGTGCCCCAGTTGAAGCTCAGCTTCTGGAAAGGACAAGCCACCCTAACTCTTGGGCTGGGAAAGATAAAGCAAGGCTGTGCGCTCATAGATTCCATAGCAGAAAACAATCTAGAATCCTTCCTGGAGGTGAATTGATGATGTACTGGAGCGTAATCTGTATCTGACTGTGACGCGCGGGTTCTATCTTCCTCTCCTGCAGACACAGAGTAGCTGGTTCTCCCTTTATAAATCACCTGTAAGCTCTGCCCGCTGAGCCACGCCCCGTCCACCCTCGTAGTAGGCAAAGGAATTCCCGCCTTTTACCAGGATGATGGACAGCTTTCCAAAACGACACCACTGCGTTTACCGCCGATTCAGGTCGTGCGTTGTTGGTGCGCAGATGCACGAGGACATCTCCACAAATACGCACTAGTAACGATCACATTGCCAAAGGCACACAAGGTTGCTGGTGAGGTTTCCCCCGTGGCCCATCACGTAGTCTTAGTGTACAATATACACGGGGCATATGAAAACATGCTAGGTAACGCTTACTGACTTACTCGTAGAAAATACTCCGGTTGGGTAGGCCATGATGCTCATTTTACAGAAACTAAACCTCAACAGGAAGCACTTACAAATATAAACGTAGCAGGTGCCCCAGTTGAAGCTCAGCTTCTGGAAAGGACAAGCCACCCTAACTCTTGGGCTGGGAAAGATAAAGCAAGGCTGTGCGCTCATAGATTCCATAGCAGAAAACAATCTAGAATCCTTCCTGGAGGTGAATTGATGATGTACTGGAGCGTAATCTGTATCTGACTGTGACGCGCGGGTTCTATCTTCCTCTCCTGCAGACACAGAGTAGAAGGTTCTCCCTTTATGAATCACCTGTAAGCTCCGCCCGCTGAGCCACGCCCCGTCCACCCTCGTAGTAGGCAAGGGAATTCCCGCCGTTTACCAGGATGATGGACAGCTTTCCAAAACGACACCACTGCGTTTACCGCCGATTCAGGTTGTGCGCAGAAGCACGAGGACATCTCCACAAAGACGCACTAGTAACGATCACATTGCCAAAGGCACACAAGGTTGCTGGTGAGGTTTCCCCCGTGGCCCATCACGTAGTCTTAGTGTACAATATAAACGGGGCATATGAAAACATGCTAGGTAACGGTTACTGACTTACTCGTAGAAAATACTCCGGTCGGGTAGGCCATGATGCTCATTTTACAGAAACTAAACCTCAAAGGAAGCACTTACAAATATAAACGTAGCAGGTGCCCCAGTTGAAGCTCAGCTTCTGGAAAGGACAAGCCACCCTAACTTGGGCTTGGCAAAGATAAAGCAAGGCTGTGCGCTCATAGATTCCATAGCAGAAAAAGATCTAGAATCCTTCCTGGAGGTCAACTGATGATGTACTGGAGCGTAATCTGTATCTGACTGTGACGCGCGGGTTCTATCTTCCTCTCCTGCAGACACAGAGTAGCTGGTTCTCCCTTTATGAATCACCTGTAAGCTCTGCCCGCTGAGCCACGCCCCGTCCACCCTCGTAGTAGGCAAAGGAATTCCCGCCTTTTACCAGGATGATGGACAGCTTTCCAAAACGACACCACTGCGTTTACCGCCGATTCAGGTCGTGCGTTGTTGGTGCGCAGAAGCACGAGGACATCTCCACAAAGACGCACTAGTAACGATCACATTGCCAAAGGCACACAAGGTTGCTGGTGAGGTTTCCCCCGTGGCCCATCACGTAGTCTTAGTGTACAATATACACGGGGCATATGAAAACATGCTAGGTAACGCTTACTGACTTACTCGTAGAAAATACTCCGGTTGGGTAGGCCATGATGCTCATTTTACAGAAACTAAACCTCAACACGAAGCACTTACAAATATAAACGTAGCAGGTGCCCCAGTTGAAGCTCAGCTTCTGGAAAGGACAAGCCACCCTAACTCTTGGGCTGGGAAAGATAAAGCAAGGCTGTGCGCTCATAGATTCCATAGCAGAAAACAATCTAGAATCCTTCCTGGAGGTGAATTGATGATGTACTGGAGCGTAATCTGTATCTGACTGTGACGCGCGGGTTCTATCTTCCTCTCCTGCAGACACAGAGTAGCTGGTTCTCCCTTTATGAATCACCTGTAAGCTCTGCCCGCTGAGCCACGCCCCGTCCACCCTCGTAGTAGGCAAAGGAATTCCCGCCTTTTACCAGGATGATGGACAGCTTTCCAAAACGACACCACTGCGTTTACCGCCGATTCAGGTCGTGCGTTGTTGGTGCGCAGATGCACGAGGACATCTCCACAAAGACGCACTAGTAACGATCACATTGCCAAAGGCACACAAGGTTGCTGGTGAGGTTTCCCCCGTGGCCCATCACGTAGTCTTAGTGTACAATATACACGGGGCATATGAAAACATGCTAGGTAACGCTTACTGACTTACTCGTAGAAAATACTCCGGTTGGGTAGGCCATGATGCTGATTTTACAGAAACTAAACCTCAACAGGAAGCACTTACAAATATAAACGTAGCAGGTGCCCCAGTTGAAGCTCAGCTTCTGGAAAGGACAAGCCACCCTAACTCTTGGGCTGGGAAAGATAATGCAAGGCTGTGCGCTCATAGATTCCATAGCAGAAAACAATCTAGAATCCTTCCTGGAGGTGAATTGATGATGTACTGGACCGTAATCTGTATCTGACTGTGACGCGCGGGTTCTATCTTCCTCTCCTGCAGACACAGAGTAGCTGGTTCTCCCTTTATGAATCACCTGTAAGCTCTGCCCGCTGAGCCACGCCCCGTCCACCCTCGTAGTAGGCAAAGGAATTCCCGCCTTTTACCAGGATGATGGACAGCTTTCCAAAACGACACCACTGCGTTTACCGCCGATTCAGGTCGTGCGTTGTTGGTGCGCAGATGCACGAGGACATCTCCACAAAGACGCACTAGTAACGATCACATTGCCAAAGGCACACAAGGTTGCTGGTGAGGTTTCCCCCGTGGCCCATCACGTAGTCTTAGTGTACAATATACACGGGGCATATGAAAACATGCTAGGTAACGCTTACTGACTTACTCGTAGAAAATACTCCGGTTGGGTAGGCCATGATGCTGATTTTACAGAAACTAAACCTCAACAGGAAGCACTTACAAATATAAACGTAGCAGGTGCCCCAGTTGAAGCTCAGCTTCTGGAAAGGACAAGCCACCCTAACTCTTGGGCTGGGAAAGATAATGCAAGGCTGTGCGCTCATAGATTCCATAGCAGAAAACAATCTAGAATCCTTCCTGGAGGTGAATTGATGATGTACTGGACCGTAATCTGTATCTGACTGTGACGCGCGGGTTATATCTTCCTTTCCTGCAGACACAGAGTAGAAGGTTCTCCCTTTATGAATCACCTGTAAGCTCCGCCCGCTGAGCCACGCCCCGTCCACCCTCGTAGTAGGCAAGGGAATTCCCGCCTTTTACCAGGATGATGGACAGCTTTCCAAAACGACACCACTGCGTTTACCGCCGATTCAGGTTGTGCGCAGAAGCACGCGGACATCTCCACAAAGACGCACTAGTAACGATCACATTGCCAAAGGCACACAAGGTTGCTGGTGAGGTTTCCCCCGTGGCCCATCACGTAGTCTTAGTGTACAATATAAACGGGGCATATGAAAACATGCTAGGTAACGGTTACTGACTTACTCGTAGAAAATACTCCGGTCGGGTAGGCCATGATGCTCATTTTACAGAAACTAAACCTCAAAGGAAGCACTTACAAATATAAACGTAGCAGGTGCCCCAGTTGAAGCTCAGCTTCTGGAAAGGACAAGCCACCCTAACTTGGGCTTGGCAAAGATAAAGCAAGGCTGTGCGCTCATAGATTCCATAGCAGAAAAAGATCTAGAATCCTTCCTGGAGGTCAACTGATGATGTACTGGAGCGTAATCTGTATCTGACTGTGACGCGCGGGTTCTATCTTCCTCTCCTGCAGACACAGAGTAGCTGGTTCTCCCTTTATGAATCACCTGTAAGCTCTGCCCGCTGAGCCACGCCCCGTCCACCCTCGTAGTAGGCAAAGGAATTCCCGCCTTTTACCAGGATGATGGACAGCTTTCCAAAACGACACCACTGCGTTTACCGCCGATTCAGGTCGTGCGTTGTTGGTGCGCAGAAGCACGAGGACATCTCCACAAAGACGCACTAGTAACGATCACATTGCCAAAGGCACACAAGGTTGCTGGTGAGGTTTCCCCCGTGGCCCATCACGTAGTCTTAGTGTACAATATACACGGGGCATATGAAAACATGCTAGGTAACGCTTACTGACTTACTCGTAGAAAATACTCCGGTTGGGTAGGCCATGATGCTCATTTTACAGAAACTAAACCTCAACAGGAAGCACTTACAAATATAAACGTAGCAGGTGCCCCAGTTGAAGCTCAGCTTCTGGAAAGGACAAGCCACCCTAACTCTTGGGCTGGGAAAGATAATGCAAGGCTGTGCGCTCATAGATTCCATAGCAGAAAACAATCTAGAATCCTTCCTGGAGGTGAATTGATGATGTACTGGACCGTAATCTGTATCTGACTGTGACGCGCGGGTTATATCTTCCTTTCCTGCAGACACAGAGTAGCTGGTTCTCCCTTAATGAATCACCTGTAAGCTCCGCCCGCTGAGCCACGCCCCGTCCACCCTCGTAGTAGGCAAAGGAATTCCCGCCTTTTACCAGGATGATGGACAGCTTTCCAAAACGACACCACTGCGTTTACCGCCGATTCAGGTTGTGCGCAGAAGCACGAGGACATCTCCACAAAGACGCACTAGTAACGATCACATTGCCAAAGGCACACAAGGTTGCTGGTGAGGTTTCCCCCGTGGCCCATCACGTAGTCTTAGTGTACAATATACACGGGGCATATGAAAACATGCTAGGTAACGCTTACTGACTTACTCATAGAAAATACTCCGGTTGGGTAGGCCATGATGCTCATTTTACAGAAACTAAACCTCAACAGGAAGCACTTACAAATATAAACGTAGCAGGTGCCCCAGTTGAAGCTCAGCTTCTGGAAAGGACAAGCCACCCTAACTCTTGGGCTGGGAAAGATAAAGCAAGGCTGTGCGCTCATAGATTCCATAGCAGAAAACAATCTAGAATCCTTCCTGGAGGTGAATTGATGATGTACTGGAGCGTAATCTGTATCTGACTGTGACGCGCGGGTTCTATCTTCCTCTCCTGCAGACACAGAGTAGAAGGTTCTCCCTTTATGAATCACCTGTAAGCTCCGCCCGCTGAGCCACGCCCCGTCCACCCTCGTAGTAGGCAAGGGAATTCCCGCCGTTTACCAGGATGATGGACAGCTTTCCAAAACGACACCACTGCGTTTACCGCCGATTCAGGTTGTGCGCAGAAGCACGAGGACATCTCCACAAAGACGCACTAGTAACGATCACATTGCCAAAGGCACACAAGGTTGCTGGTGAGGTTTCCCCCGTGGCCCATCACGTAGTCTTAGTGTACAATATAAACGGGGCATATGAAAACATGCTAGGTAACGGTTACTGACTTACTCGTAGAAAATACTCCGGTCGGGTAGGCCATGATGCTCATTTTACAGAAACTAAACCTCAAAGGAAGGACTTACAAATATAAACGTAGCAGGTGCCCCAGTTGAAGCTCAGCTTCTGGAAAGGACAAGCCACCCTAACTTGGGCTTGGCAAAGATAAAGCAAGGCTGTGCGCTCATAGATTCCATAGCAGAAAAAGATCTAGAATCCTTCCTGGAGGTCAACTGATGATGTACTGGAGCGTAATCTGTATCTGACTGTGACGCGCGGGTTCTATCTTCCTCTCCTGCAGACACAGAGTAGCTGGTTCTCCCTTTATGAATCACCTGTAAGCTCTGCCCGCTGAGCCACGCCCCGTCCACCCTCGTAGTAGGCAAAGGAATTCCCGCCTTTTACCAGGATGATGGACAGCTTTCCAAAACGACACCGCTGCGTTTACCGCCGATTCAGGTCGTGCGTTGTTGGTGCGCAGATGCACGAGGACATCTCCACAAAGACGCACTAGTAACGATCACATTGCCAAAGGCACACAAGGTTGCTGGTGAGGTTTCCCCCGTGGCCCATCACGTAGTCTTAGTGTACAATATACACGGGGCATATGAAAACATGCTAGGTAACGCTTACTGACTTACTCGTAGAAAATACTCCGGTTGGGTAGGCCATGATGCTCATTTTACAGAAACTAAACCTCAACAGGAAGCACTTACAAATATAAACGTAGCAGGTGCCCCAGTTGAAGCTCAGCTTCTGGAAAGGACAAGCCACCCTAACTCTTGGGCTGGGAAAGATAATGCAAGGCTGTGCGCTCATAGATTCCATAGCAGAAAACAATCTAGAATCCTTCCTGGAGGTGAATTGATGATGTACTGGACCGTAATCTGTATCTGACTGTGACGCGCGGGTTATATCTTCCTTTCCTGCAGACACAGAGTAGAAGGTTCTCCCTTTATGAATCACCTGTAAGCTCCGCCCGCTGAGCCACGCCCCGTCCACCCTCGTAGTAGGCAAGGGAATTCCCGCCGTTTACCAGGATGATGGACAGCTTTCCAAAACGACACCACTGCGTTTACCGCCGATTCAGGTTGTGCGCAGAAGCACGAGGACATCTCCACAAAGACGCACTAGTAACGATCACATTGCCAAAGGCACACAAGGTTGCTGGTGAGGTTTCCCCCGTGGCCCATCACGTAGTCTTAGTGCACAATATAAACGGGGCATATGAAAACATGCTAGGTAACGGTTACTGACTTACTCGTAGAAAATACTCCGGTCGGGTAGGCCATGATGCTCATTTTACAGAAACTAAACCTCAAAGGAAGCACTTACAAATATAAACGTAGCAGGTGCCCCAGTTGAAGCTCAGCTTCTGGAAAGGACAAGCCACCCTAACTTGGGCTTGGCAAAGATAAAGCAAGGCTGTGCGCTCATAGATTCCATAGCAGAAAAAGATCTAGAATCCTTCCTGGAGGTCAACTGATGATGTACTGGAGCGTAATCTGTATCTGACTGTGACGCGCGGGTTCTATCTTCCTCTCCTGCAGACACAGAGTAGCTGGTTCTCCCTTTATGAATCACCTGTAAGCTCTGCCCGCTGAGCCACGCCCCGTCCACCCTCGTAGTAGGCAAAGGAATTCCCGCCTTTTACCAGGATGATGGACAGCTTTCCAAAACGACACCACTGCGTTTACCGCCGATTCAGGTCGTGCGTTGTTGGTGCGCAGAAGCACGAGGACATCTCCACAAAGACGCACTAGTAACGATCACATTGCCAAAGGCACACAAGGTTGCTGGTGAGGTTTCCCCCGTGGCCCATCACGTAGTCTTAGTGTACAATATACACGGGGCATATGAAAACATGCTAGGTAACGCTTACTGACTTACTCGTAGAAAATACTCCGGTTGGGTAGGCCATGATGCTCATTTTACAGAAACTAAACCTCAACACGAAGCACTTACAAATATAAACGTAGCAGGTGCCCCAGTTGAAGCTCAGCTTCTGGAAAGGACAAGCCACCCTAACTCTTGGGCTGGGAAAGATAAAGCAAGGCTGTGCGCTCATAGATTCCATAGCAGAAAACAATCTAGAATCCTTCCTGGAGGTGAATTGATGATGTACTGGAGCGTAATCTGTATCTGACTGTGACGCGCGGGTTCTATCTTCCTCTCCTGCAGACACAGAGTAGAAGGTTCTCCCTTTATGAATCACCTGTAAGCTCCGCCCGCTGAGCCACGCCCCGTCCACCCTCGTAGTAGGCAAGGGAATTCCCGCCGTTTACCAGGATGATGGACAGCTTTCCAAAACGACACCACTGCGTTTACCGCCGATTCAGGTTGTGCGCAGAAGCACGAGGACATCTCCACAAAGACGCACTAGTAACGATCACATTGCCAAAGGCACACAAGGTTGCTGGTGAGGTTTCCCCCGTGGCCCATCACGTAGTCTTAGTGTACAATATAAACGGGGCATATGAAAACATGCTAGGTAACGGTTACTGACTTACTCGTAGAAAATACTCCGGTCGGGTAGGCCATGATGCTCATTTTACAGAAACTAAACCTCAAAGGAAGGACTTACAAATATAAACGTAGCAGGTGCCCCAGTTGAAGCTCAGCTTCTGGAAAGGACAAGCCACCCTAACTTGGGCTTGGCAAAGATAAAGCAAGGCTGTGCGCTCATAGATTCCATAGCAGAAAAAGATCTAGAATCCTTCCTGGAGGTCAACTGATGATGTACTGGAGCGTAATCTGTATCTGACTGTGACGCGCGGGTTCTATCTTCCTCTCCTGCAGACACAGAGTAGCTGGTTCTCCCTTTATGAATCACCTGTAAGCTCTGCCCGCTGAGCCACGCCCCGTCCACCCTCGTAGTAGGCAAAGGAATTCCCGCCTTTTACCAGGATGATGGACAGCTTTCCAAAACGACACCGCTGCGTTTACCGCCGATTCAGGTCGTGCGTTGTTGGTGCGCAGATGCACGAGGACATCTCCACAAAGACGCACTAGTAACGATCACATTGCCAAAGGCACACAAGGTTGCTGGTGAGGTTTCCCCCGTGGCCCATCACGTAGTCTTAGTGTACAATATACACGGGGCATATGAAAACATGCTAGGTAACGCTTACTGACTTACTCGTAGAAAATACTCCGGTTGGGTAGGCCATGATGCTCATTTTACAGAAACTAAACCTCAACAGGAAGCACTTACAAATATAAACGTAGCAGGTGCCCCAGTTGAAGCTCAGCTTCTGGAAAGGACAAGCCACCCTAACTCTTGGGCTGGGAAAGATAATGCAAGGCTGTGCGCTCATAGATTCCATAGCAGAAAACAATCTAGAATCCTTCCTGGAGGTGAATTGATGATGTACTGGACCGTAATCTGTATCTGACTGTGACGCGCGGGTTATATCTTCCTTTCCTGCAGACACAGAGTAGAAGGTTCTCCCTTTATGAATCACCTGTAAGCTCCGCCCGCTGAGCCACGCCCCGTCCACCCTCGTAGTAGGCAAGGGAATTCCCGCCGTTTACCAGGATGATGGACAGCTTTCCAAAACGACACCACTGCGTTTACCGCCGATTCAGGTTGTGCGCAGAAGCACGAGGACATCTCCACAAAGACGCACTAGTAACGATCACATTGCCAAAGGCACACAAGGTTGCTGGTGAGGTTTCCCCCGTGGCCCATCACGTAGTCTTAGTGCACAATATAAACGGGGCATATGAAAACATGCTAGGTAACGGTTACTGACTTACTCGTAGAAAATACTCCGGTCGGGTAGGCCATGATGCTCATTTTACAGAAACTAAACCTCAAAGGAAGCACTTACAAATATAAACGTAGCAGGTGCCCCAGTTGAAGCTCAGCTTCTGGAAAGGACAAGCCACCCTAACTTGGGCTTGGCAAAGATAAAGCAAGGCTGTGCGCTCATAGATTCCATAGCAGAAAAAGATCTAGAATCCTTCCTGGAGGTCAACTGATGATGTACTGGAGCGTAATCTGTATCTGACTGTGACGCGCGGGTTCTATCTTCCTCTCCTGCAGACACAGAGTAGCTGGTTCTCCCTTTATGAATCACCTGTAAGCTCTGCCCGCTGAGCCACGCCCCGTCCACCCTCGTAGTAGGCAAAGGAATTCCCGCCTTTTACCAGGATGATGGACAGCTTTCCAAAACGACACCACTGCGTTTACCGCCGATTCAGGTCGTGCGTTGTTGGTGCGCAGAAGCACGAGGACATCTCCACAAAGACGCACTAGTAACGATCACATTGCCAAAGGCACACAAGGTTGCTGGTGAGGTTTCCCCCGTGGCCCATCACGTAGTCTTAGTGTACAATATACACGGGGCATATGAAAACATGCTAGGTAACGCTTACTGACTTACTCGTAGAAAATACTCCGGTTGGGTAGGCCATGATGCTCATTTTACAGAAACTAAACCTCAACACGAAGCACTTACAAATATAAACGTAGCAGGTGCCCCAGTTGAAGCTCAGCTTCTGGAAAGGACAAGCCACCCTAACTCTTGGGCTGGGAAAGATAAAGCAAGGCTGTGCGCTCATAGATTCCATAGCAGAAAACAATCTAGAATCCTTCCTGGAGGTGAATTGATGATGTACTGGAGCGTAATCTGTATCTGACTGTGACGCGCGGGTTCTATCTTCCTCTCCTGCAGACACAGAGTAGCTGGTTCTCCCTTTATGAATCACCTGTAAGCTCTGCCCGCTGAGCCACGCCCCGTCCACCCTCGTAGTAGGCAAAGGAATTCCCGCCTTTTACCAGGATGATGGACAGCTTTCCAAAACGACACCACTGCGTTTACCGCCGATTCAGGTCGTGCGTTGTTGGTGCGCAGATGCACGAGGACATCTCCACAAAGACGCACTAGTAACGATCACATTGCCAAAGGCACACAAGGTTGCTGGTGAGGTTTCCCCCGTGGCCCATCACGTAGTCTTAGTGTACAATATACACGGGGCATATGAAAACATGCTAGGTAACGCTTACTGACTTACTCGTAGAAAATACTCCGGTTGGGTAGGCCATGATGCTGATTTTACAGAAACTAAACCTCAACAGGAAGCACTTACAAATATAAACGTAGCAGGTGCCCCAGTTGAAGCTCAGCTTCTGGAAAGGACAAGCCACCCTAACTCTTGGGCTGGGAAAGATAAAGCAAGGCTGTGCGCTCATAGATTCCATAGCAGAAAACAATCTAGAATCCTTCCTGGAGGTGAATTGATGATGTACTGGAGCGTAATCTGTATCTGACTGTGACGCGCGGGTTCTATCTTCCTCTCCTGCAGACACAGAGTAGCTGGTTCTCCCTTTATGAATCACCTGTAAGCTCCGCCCGCTGAGCCACGCCCCGTCCACCCTCGTAGTAGGCAAGGGAATTCCCGCCGTTTACCAGGATGATGGACAGCTTTCCAAAACGACACCACTGCGTTTACCGCCGATTCAGGTTGTGCGCAGAAGCACGAGGACATCTCCACAAAGACGCACTAGTAACGATCACATTGCCAAAGGCACACAAGGTTGCTGGTGAGGTTTCCCCCGTGGCCCATCACGTAGTCTTAGTGCACAATATAAACGGGGCATATGAAAACATGCTAGGTAACGGTTACTGACTTACTCGTAGAAAATACTCCGGTCGGGTAGGCCATGATGCTCATTTTACAGAAACTAAACCTCAAAGGAAGCACTTACAAATATAAACGTAGCAGGTGCCCCAGTTGAAGCTCAGCTTCTGGAAAGGACAAGCCACCCTAACTTGGGCTTGGCAAAGATAAAGCAAGGCTGTGCGCTCATAGATTCCATAGCAGAAAAAGATCTAGAATCCTTCCTGGAGGTCAACTGATGATGTACTGGAGCGTAATCTGTATCTGACTGTGACGCGCGGGTTCTATCTTCCTCTCCTGCAGACACAGAGTAGCTGGTTCTCCCTTTATGAATCACCTGTAAGCTCTGCCCGCTGAGCCACGCCCCGTCCACCCTCGTAGTAGGCAAAGGAATTCCCGCCTTTTACCAGGATGATGGACAGCTTTCCAAAACGACACCACTGCGTTTACCGCCGATTCAGGTCGTGCGTTGTTGGTGCGCAGAAGCACGAGGACATCTCCACAAAGACGCACTAGTAACGATCACATTGCCAAAGGCACACAAGGTTGCTGGTGAGGTTTCCCCCGTGGCCCATCACGTAGTCTTAGTGTACAATATACACGGGGCATATGAAAACATGCTAGGTAACGCTTACTGACTTACTCGTAGAAAATACTCCGGTTGGGTAGGCCATGATGCTCATTTTACAGAAACTAAACCTCAACAGGAAGCACTTACAAATATAAACGTAGCAGGTGCCCCAGTTGAAGCTCAGCTTCTGGAAAGGACAAGCCACCCTAACTCTTGGGCTGGGAAAGATAATGCAAGGCTGTGCGCTCATAGATTCCATAGCAGAAAACAATCTAGAATCCTTCCTGGAGGTGAATTGATGATGTACTGGACCGTAATCTGTATCTGACTGTGACGCGCGGGTTATATCTTCCTTTCCTGCAGACACAGAGTAGCTGGTTCTCCCTTAATGAATCACCTGTAAGCTCCGCCCGCTGAGCCACGCCCCGTCCACCCTCGTAGTAGGCAAAGGAATTCCCGCCTTTTACCAGGATGATGGACAGCTTTCCAAAACGACACCACTGCGTTTACCGCCGATTCAGGTCGTGCGTTGTTGGTGCGCAGAAGCACGAGGACATCTCCACAAAGACGCACTAGTAACGATCACATTGCCAAAGGCACACAAGGTTGCTGGTGAGGTTTCCCCCGTGGCCCATCACGTAGTCTTAGTGTACAATATACACGGGGCATATGAAAACATGCTAGGTAACGCTTACTGACTTACTCGTAGAAAATACTCCGGTTGGGTAGGCCATGATGCTCATTTTACAGAAACTAAACCTCAACAGGAAGCACTTACAAATATAAACGTAGCAGGTGCCCCAGTTGAAGCTCAGCTTCTGGAAAGGACAAGCCACCCTAACTCTTGGGCTGGGAAAGATAAAGCAAGGCTGTGCGCTCATAGATTCCATAGCAGAAAACAATCTAGAATCCTTCCTGGAGGTGAATTGATGATGTACTGGAGCGTAATCTGTATCTGACTGTGACGCGCGGGTTCTATCTTCCTCTCCTGCAGACACAGAGTAGAAGGTTCTCCCTTTATGAATCACCTGTAAGCTCCGCCCGCTGAGCCACGCCCCGTCCACCCTCGTAGTAGGCAAGGGAATTCCCGCCGTTTACCAGGATGATGGACAGCTTTCCAAAACGACACCACTGCGTTTACCGCCGATTCAGGTTGTGCGCAGAAGCACGAGGACATCTCCACAAAGACGCACTAGTAACGATCACATTGCCAAAGGCACACAAGGTTGCTGGTGAGGTTTCCCCCGTGGCCCATCACGTAGTCTTAGTGTACAATATAAACGGGGCATATGAAAACATGCTAGGTAACGGTTACTGACTTACTCGTAGAAAATACTCCGGTCGGGTAGGCCATGATGCTCATTTTACAGAAACTAAACCTCAAAGGAAGCACTTACAAATATAAACGTAGCAGGTGCCCCAGTTGAAGCTCAGCTTCTGGAAAGGACAAGCCACCCTAACTTGGGCTTGGCAAAGATAAAGCAAGGCTGTGCGCTCATAGATTCCATAGCAGAAAAAGATCTAGAATCCTTCCTGGAGGTCAACTGATGATGTACTGGAGCGTAATCTGTATCTGACTGTGACGCGCGGGTTCTATCTTCCTCTCCTGCAGACACAGAGTAGCTGGTTCTCCCTTTATGAATCACCTGTAAGCTCCGCCCGCTGAGCCACGCCCCGTCCACCCTCGTAGTAGGCAAAGGAATTCCCGCCTTTTACCAGGATGATGGACAGCTTTCCAAAACGACACCACTGCGTTTACCGCCGATTCAGGTTGTGCGCAGAAGCACGAGGACATCTCCACAAAGACGCACTAGTAACGATCACATTGCCAAAGGCACACAAGGTTGCTGGTGAGGTTTCCCCCGTGGCCCATCACGTATTCTTAGTGTACAATATACACGGGGCATATGAAAACATGCTAGGTAACGCTTACTGACTTACTCGTAGAAAATACTCCGGTTGGGTAGGCCATGATGCTCATTTTACAGAAACTAAACCTCAACAGGAAGCACTTACAAATATAAACGTAGCAGGTGCCCCAGTTGAAGCTCAGCTTCTGGAAAGGACAAGCCACCCTAACTCTTGGGCTGGGAAAGATAAAGCAAGGCTGTGCGCTCATAGATTCCATAGCAGAAAACAATCTAGAATCCTTCCTGGAGGTGAATTGATGATGTACTGGAGCGTAATCTGTATCTGACTGTGACGCGCGGGTTCTATCTTCCTCTCCTGCAGACACAGAGTAGCTGGTTCTCCCTTTATGAATCACCTGTAAGCTCTGCCCGCTGAGCCACGCCCCGTCCACCCTCGTAGTAGGCAAAGGAATTCCCGCCTTTTACCAGGATGATGGACAGCTTTCCAAAACGACACCACTGCGTTTACCGCCGATTCAGGTCGTGCGTTGTTGGTGCGCAGAAGCACGAGGACATCTCCACAAAGACGCACTAGTAACGATCACATTGCCAAAGGCACACAAGGTTGCTGGTGAGGTTTCCCCCGTGGCCCATCACGTAGTCTTAGTGTACAATATACACGGGGCATATGAAAACATGCTAGGTAACGCTTACTGACTTACTCGTAGAAAATACTCCGGTTGGGTAGGCCATGATGCTCATTTTACAGAAACTAAACCTCAACAGGAAGCACTTACAAATATAAACGTAGCAGGTGCCCCAGTTGAAGCTCAGCTTCTGGAAAGGACAAGCCACCCTAACTCTTGGGCTGGGAAAGATAAAGCAAGGCTGTGCGCTCATAGATTCCATAGCAGAAAACAATCTAGAATCCTTCCTGGAGGTGAATTGATGATGTACTGGAGCGTAATCTGTATCTGACTGTGACGCGCGGGTTCTATCTTCCTCTCCTGCAGACACAGAGTAGAAGGTTCTCCCTTTATGAATCACCTGTAAGCTCCGCCCGCTGAGCCACGCCCCGTCCACCCTCGTAGTAGGCAAGGGAATTCCCGCCGTTTACCAGGATGATGGACAGCTTTCCAAAACGACACCACTGCGTTTACCGCCGATTCAGGTTGTGCGCAGAAGCACGAGGACATCTCCACAAAGACGCACTAGTAACGATCACATTGCCAAAGGCACACAAGGTTGCTGGTGAGGTTTCCCCCGTGGCCCATCACGTATTCTTAGTGTACAATATACACGGGGCATATGAAAACATGCTAGGTAACGCTTACTGACTTACTCGTAGAAAATACTCCGGTTGGGTAGGCCATGATGCTCATTTTACAGAAACTAAACCTCAACAGGAAGCACTTACAAATATAAACGTAGCAGGTGCCCCAGTTGAAGCTCAGCTTCTGGAAAGGACAAGCCACCCTAACTCTTGGGCTGGGAAAGATAAAGCAAGGCTGTGCGCTCATAGATTCCATAGCAGAAAACAATCTAGAATCCTTCCTGGAGGTGAATTGATGATGTACTGGAGCGTAATCTGTATCTGACTGTGACGCGCGGGTTCTATCTTCCTCTCCTGCAGACACAGAGTAGCTGGTTCTCCCTTTATGAATCACCTGTAAGCTCTGCCCGCTGAGCCACGCCCCGTCCACCCTCGTAGTAGGCAAAGGAATTCCCGCCTTTTACCAGGATGATGGACAGCTTTCCAAAACGACACCACTGCGTTTACCGCCGATTCAGGTCGTGCGTTGTTGGTGCGCAGAAGCACGAGGACATCTCCACAAAGACGCACTAGTAACGATCACATTGCCAAAGGCACACAAGGTTGCTGGTGAGGTTTCCCCCGTGGCCCATCACGTAGTCTTAGTGTACAATATACACGGGGCATATGAAAACATGCTAGGTAACGCTTACTGACTTACTCGTAGAAAATACTCCGGTTGGGTAGGCCATGATGCTCATTTTACAGAAACTAAACCTCAACAGGAAGCACTTACAAATATAAACGTAGCAGGTGCCCCAGTTGAAGCTCAGCTTCTGGAAAGGACAAGCCACCCTAACTCTTGGGCTGGGAAAGATAAAGCAAGGCTGTGCGCTCATAGATTCCATAGCAGAAAACAATCTAGAATCCTTCCTGGAGGTGAATTGATGATGTACTGGAGCGTAATCTGTATCTGACTGTGACGCGCGGGTTCTATCTTCCTCTCCTGCAGACACAGAGTAGAAGGTTCTCCCTTTATGAATCACCTGTAAGCTCCGCCCGCTGAGCCACGCCCCGTCCACCCTCGTAGTAGGCAAGGGAATTCCCGCCGTTTACCAGGATGATGGACAGCTTTCCAAAACGACACCACTGCGTTTACCGCCGATTCAGGTTGTGCGCAGAAGCACGAGGACATCTCCACAAAGACGCACTAGTAACGATCACATTGCCAAAGGCACACAAGGTTGCTGGTGAGGTTTCCCCCGTGGCCCATCACGTAGTCTTAGTGTACAATATAAACGGGGCATATAAAAACATGCTAGGTAACGGTTACTGACTTACTCGTAGAAAATACTCCGGTCGGGTAGGCCATGATGCTCATTTTACAGAAACTAAACCTCAAAGGAAGCACTTACAAATATAAACGTAGCAGGTGCCCCAGTTGAAGCTCAGCTTCTGGAAAGGACAAGCCACCCTAACTTGGGCTTGGCAAAGATAAAGCAAGGCTGTGCGCTCATAGATTCCATAGCAGAAAAAGATCTAGAATCCTTCCTGGAGGTCAACTGATGATGTACTGGAGCGTAATCTGTATCTGACTGTGACGCGCGGGTTCTATCTTCCTCTCCTGCAGACACAGAGTAGCTGGTTCTCCCTTTATGAATCACCTGTAAGCTCTGCCCGCTGAGCCACGCCCCGTCCACCCTCGTAGTAGGCAAAGGAATTCCCGCCTTTTACCAGGATGATGGACAGCTTTCCAAAACGACACCACTGCGTTTACCGCCGATTCAGGTCGTGCGTTGTTGGTGCGCAGAAGCACGAGGACATCTCCACAAAGACGCACTAGTAACGATCACATTGCCAAAGGCACACAAGGTTGCTGGTGAGGTTTCCCCCGTGGCCCATCACGTAGTCTTAGTGTACAATATACACGGGGCATATGAAAACATGCTAGGTAACGCTTACTGACTTACTCGTAGAAAATACTCCGGTTGGGTAGGCCATGATGCTCATTTTACAGAAACTAAACCTCAACACGAAGCACTTACAAATATAAACGTAGCAGGTGCCCCAGTTGAAGCTCAGCTTCTGGAAAGGACAAGCCACCCTAACTCTTGGGCTGGGAAAGATAAAGCAAGGCTGTGCGCTCATAGATTCCATAGCAGAAAACAATCTAGAATCCTTCCTGGAGGTGAATTGATGATGTACTGGAGCGTAATCTGTATCTGACTGTGACGCGCGGGTTCTATCTTCCTCTCCTGCAGACACAGAGTAGAAGGTTCTCCCTTTATGAATCACCTGTAAGCTCCGCCCGCTGAGCCACGCCCCGTCCACCCTCGTAGTAGGCAAGGGAATTCCCGCCGTTTACCAGGATGATGGACAGCTTTCCAAAACGACACCACTGCGTTTACCGCCGATTCAGGTTGTGCGCAGAAGCACGAGGACATCTCCACAAAGACGCACTAGTAACGATCACATTGCCAAAGGCACACAAGGTTGCTGGTGAGGTTTCCCCCGTGGCCCATCACGTAGTCTTAGTGTACAATATAAACGGGGCATATGAAAACATGCTAGGTAACGGTTACTGACTTACTCGTAGAAAATACTCCGGTCGGGTAGGCCATGATGCTCATTTTACAGAAACTAAACCTCAAAGGAAGCACTTACAAATATAAACGTAGCAGGTGCCCCAGTTGAAGCTCAGCTTCTGGAAAGGACAAGCCACCCTAACTTGGGCTTGGCAAAGATAAAGCAAGGCTGTGCGCTCATAGATTCCATAGCAGAAAAAGATCTAGAATCCTTCCTGGAGGTCAACTGATGATGTACTGGAGCGTAATCTGTATCTGACTGTGAAGCGCGGGTTCTATCTTCCTCTCCTGCAGACACAGAGTAGCTGGTTCTCCCTTTATGAATCACCTGTAAGCTCTGCCCGCTGAGCCACGCCCCGTCCACCCTCGTAGTAGGCAAAGGAATTCCCGCCTTTTACCAGGATGATGGACAGCTTTCCAAAACGACACCACTGCGTTTACCGCCGATTCAGGTCGTGCGTTGTTGGTGCGCAGAAGCACGAGGACATCTCCACAAAGACGCACTAGTAACGATCACATTGCCAAAGGCACACAAGGTTGCTGGTGAGGTTTCCCCCGTGGCCCATCACGTAGTCTTAGTGTACAATATACACGGGGCATATGAAAACATGCTAGGTAACGCTTACTGACTTACTCGTAGAAAATACTCCGGTTGGGTAGGCCATGATGCTCATTTTACAGAAACTAAACCTCAACACGAAGCACTTACAAATATAAACGTAGCAGGTGCCCCAGTTGAAGCTCAGCTTCTGGAAAGGACAAGCCACCCTAACTCTTGGGCTGGGAAAGATAAAGCAAGGCTGTGCGCTCATAGATTCCATAGCAGAAAACAATCTAGAATCCTTCCTGGAGGTGAATTGATGATGTACTGGAGCGTAATCTGTATCTGACTGTGACGCGCGGGTTCTATCTTCCTCTCCTGCAGACACAGAGTAGAAGGTTCTCCCTTTATGAATCACCTGTAAGCTCCGCCCGCTGAGCCACGCCCCGTCCACCCTCGTAGTAGGCAAGGGAATTCCCGCCGTTTACCAGGATGATGGACAGCTTTCCAAAACGACACCACTGCGTTTACCGCCGATTCAGGTTGTGCGCAGAAGCACGAGGACATCTCCACAAAGACGCACTAGTAACGATCACATTGCCAAAGGCACACAAGGTTGCTGGTGAGGTTTCCCCCGTGGCCCATCACGTAGTCTTAGTGTACAATATAAACGGGGCATATGAAAACATGCTAGGTAACGGTTACTGACTTACTCGTAGAAAATACTCCGGTCGGGTAGGCCATGATGCTCATTTTACAGAAACTAAACCTCAAAGGAAGCACTTACAAATATAAACGTAGCAGGTGCCCCAGTTGAAGCTCAGCTTCTGGAAAGGACAAGCCACCCTAACTTGGGCTTGGCAAAGATAAAGCAAGGCTGTGCGCTCATAGATTCCATAGCAGAAAAAGATCTAGAATCCTTCCTGGAGGTCAACTGATGATGTACTGGAGCGTAATCTGTATCTGACTGTGACGCGCGGGTTCTATCTTCCTCTCCTGCAGACACAGAGTAGCTGGTTCTCCCTTTATGAATCACCTGTAAGCTCTGCCCGCTGAGCCACGCCCCGTCCACCCTCGTAGTAGGCAAAGGAATTCCCGCCTTTTACCAGGATGATGGACAGCTTTCCAAAACGACACCACTGCGTTTACCGCCGATTCAGGTCGTGCGTTGTTGGTGCGCAGAAGCACGAGGACATCTCCACAAAGACGCACTAGTAACGATCACATTGCCAAAGGCACACAAGGTTGCTGGTGAGGTTTCCCCCGTGGCCCATCACGTAGTCTTAGTGTACAATATACACGGGGCATATGAAAACATGCTAGGTAACGCTTACTGACTTACTCGTAGAAAATACTCCGGTTGGGTAGGCCATGATGCTCATTTTACAGAAACTAAACCTCAACAGGAAGCACTTACAAATATAAACGTAGCAGGTGCCCCAGTTGAAGCTCAGCTTCTGGAAAGGACAAGCCACCCTAACTCTTGGGCTGGGAAAGATAATGCAAGGCTGTGCGCTCATAGATTCCATAGCAGAAAACAATCTAGAATCCTTCCTGGAGGTGAATTGATGATGTACTGGACCGTAATCTGTATCTGACTGTGACGCGCGGGTTATATCTTCCTTTCCTGCAGACACAGAGTAGCTGGTTCTCCCTTAATGAATCACCTGTAAGCTCCGCCCGCTGAGCCACGCCCCGTCCACCCTCGTAGTAGGCAAAGGAATTCCCGCCTTTTACCAGGATGATGGACAGCTTTCCAAAACGACACCACTGCGTTTACCGCCGATTCAGGTTGTGCGCAGAAGCACGAGGACATCTCCACAAAGACGCACTAGTAACGATCACATTGCCAAAGGCACACAAGGTTGCTGGTGAGGTTTCCCCCGTGGCCCATCACGTATTCTTAGTGTACAATATACACGGGGCATATGAAAACATGCTAGGTAACGCTTACTGACTTACTCGTAGAAAATACTCCGGTTGGGTAGGCCATGATGCTCATTTTACAGAAACTAAACCTCAAAGGAAGCACTTACAAATATAAACGTAGCAGGTGCCCCAGTTGAAGCTCAGCTTCTGGAAAGGACAAGCCACCCTAACTTGGGCTTGGCAAAGATAAAGCAAGGCTGTGCGCTCATAGATTCCATAGCAGAAAAAGATCTAGAATCCTTCCTGGAGGTCAACTGATGATGTACTGGAGCGTAATCTGTATCTGACTGTGAAGCGCGGGTTCTATCTTCCTCTCCTGCAGACACAGAGTAGCTGGTTCTCCCTTTATGAATCACCTGTAAGCTCTGCCCGCTGAGCCACGCCCCGTCCACCCTCGTAGTAGGCAAAGGAATTCC
This sequence comes from Pleurodeles waltl, assembly GCF_031143425.1. Taxonomy (NCBI): domain Eukaryota; kingdom Metazoa; phylum Chordata; class Amphibia; order Caudata; family Salamandridae; genus Pleurodeles; species Pleurodeles waltl. Next base: position 41,929 of record NW_027150105.1, on the reverse strand, counting down.
CGCCTTTTACCAGGATGATGGACAGCTTTCCAAAACGACACCACTGCGTTTACCGCCGATTCAGGTCGTGCGTTGTTGGTGCGCAGAAGCACGAGGACATCTCCACAAAGACGCACTAGTAACGATCACATTGCCAAAGGCACACAAGGTTGCTGGTGAGGTTTCCCCCGTGGCCCATCACGTAGTCTTAGTGTACAATATACACGGGGCATATGAAAACATGCTAGGTAACGCTTACTGACTTACTCGTAGAAAATACTCCGGTTGGGTAGGCCATGATGCTCATTTTACAGAAACTAAACCTCAACACGAAGCACTTACAAATATAAACGTAGCAGGTGCCCCAGTTGAAGCTCAGCTTCTGGAAAGGATAAGCCACCCTAACTCTTGGGCTGGGAAAGATAAAGCAAGGCTGTGCGCTCATAGATTCCATAGCAGAAAACAATCTAGAATCCTTCCTGGAGGTGAATTGATGATGTACTGGAGCGTAATCTGTATCTGACTGTGACGCGCGGGTTCTATCTTCCTCTCCTGCAGACACAGAGTAGCTGGTTCTCCCTTTATGAATCACCTGTAAGCTCTGCCCGCTGAGCCACGCCCCGTCCACCCTCGTAGTAGGCAAAGGAATTCCCGCCTTTTACCAGGATGATGGACAGCTTTCCAAAACGACACCACTGCGTTTACCGCCGATTCAGGTCGTGCGTTGTTGGTGCGCAGATGCACGAGGACATCTCCACAAAGACGCACTAGTAACGATCACATTGCCAAAGGCACACAAGGTTGCTGGTGAGGTTTCCCCCGTGGCCCATCACGTAGTCTTAGTGTACAATATACACGGGGCATATGAAAACATGCTAGGTAACGCTTACTGACTTACTCGTAGAAAATACTCCGGTTGGGTAGGCCATGATGCTGATTTTACAGAAACTAAACCTCAACAGGAAGCACTTACAAATATAAACGTAGCAGGTGCCCCAGTTGAAGCTCAGCTTCTGGAAAGGACAAGCCACCCTAACTCTTGGGCTGGGAAAGATAATGCAAGGCTGTGCGCTCATAGATTCCATAGCAGAAAACAATCTAGAATCCTTCCTGGAGGTGAATTGATGATGTACTGGACCGTAATCTGTATCTGACTGTGACGCGCGGGTTATATCTTCCTTTCCTGCAGACACAGAGTAGAAGGTTCTCCCTTTATGAATCACCTGTAAGCTCCGCCCGCTGAGCCACGCCCCGTCCACCCTCGTAGTAGGCAAGGGAATTCCCGCCTTTTACCAGGATGATGGACAGCTTTCCAAAACGACACCACTGCGTTTACCGCCGATTCAGGTTGTGCGCAGAAGCACGCGGACATCTCCACAAAGACGCACTAGTAACGATCACATTGCCAAAGGCACACAAGGTTGCTGGTGAGGTTTCCCCCGTGGCCCATCACGTAGTCTTAGTGTACAATATAAACGGGGCATATGAAAACATGCTAGGTAATGGTTACTGACTTACTCGTAGAAAATACTCCGGTCGGGTAGGCCATGATGCTCATTTTACAGAAACTAAACCTCAAAGGAAGCACTTACAAATATAAACGTAGCAGGTGCCCCAGTTGAAGCTCAGCTTCTGGAAAGGACAAGCCACCCTAACTTGGGCTTGGCAAAGATAAAGCAAGGCTGTGCGCTCATAGATTCCATAGCAGAAAAAGATCTAGAATCCTTCCTGGAGGTCAACTGATGATGTACTGGAGCGTAATCTGTATCTGACTGTGACGCGCGGGTTCTATCTTCCTCTCCTGCAGACACAGAGTAGCTGGTTCTCCCTTTATGAATCACCTGTAAGCTCTGCCCGCTGAGCCACGCCCCGTCCACCCTCGTAGTAGGCAAAGGAATTCCCGCCTTTTACCAGGATGATGGACAGCTTTCCAAAACGACACCACTGCGTTTACCGCCGATTCAGGTCGTGCGTTGTTGGTGCGCAGAAGCACGAGGACATCTCCACAAAGACGCACTAGTAACGATCACATTGCCAAAGGCACACAAGGTTGCTGGTGAGGTTTCCCCCGTGGCCCATCACGTATTCTTAGTGTACAATATACACGGGGCATATGAAAACATGCTAGGTAACGCTTACTGACTTACTCGTAGAAAATACTCCGGTTGGGTAGGCCATGATGCTCATTTTACAGAAACTAAACCTCAACAGGAAGCACTTACAAATATAAACGTAGCAGGTGCCCCAGTTGAAGCTCAGCTTCTGGAAAGGACAAGCCACCCTAACTTGGGCTTGGCAAAGATAAAGCAAGGCTGTGCGCTCATAGATTCCATAGCAGAAAAAGATCTAGAATCCTTCCTGGAGGTCAACTGATGATGTACTGGAGCGTAATCTGTATCTGACTGTGACGCGCGGGTTCTATCTTCCTCTCCTGCAGACACAGAGTAGCTGGTTCTCCCTTTATGAATCACCTGTAAGCTCTGCCCGCTGAGCCACGCCCCGTCCACCCTCGTAGTAGGCAAAGGAATTCCCGCCTTTTACCAGGATGATGGACAGCTTTCCAAAACGACACCACTGCGTTTACCGCCGATTCAGGTTGTGCGCAGATGCACGAGGACATCTCCACAAAGACGCACTAGTAACGATCACATTGCCAAAGGCACACAAGGTTGCTGGTGAGGTTTCCCCCGTGGCCCATCACGTAGTCTTAGTGTACAATATACACGGGGCATATGAAAACATGCTAGGTAACGCTTACTGACTTACTCGTAGAAAATACTCCGGTTGGGTAGGCCATGATGCTCATTTTACAGAAACTAAACCTCAACAGGAAGCACTTACAAATATAAACGTAGCAGGTGCCCCAGTTGAAGCTCAGCTTCTGGAAAGGACAAGCCACCCTAACTCTTGGGCTGGGAAAGATAAAGCAAGGCTGTGCGCTCATAGATTCCATAGCAGAAAACAATCTAGAATCCTTCCTGGAGGTGAATTGATGATGTACTGGAGCGTAATCTGTATCTGACTGTGACGCGCGGGTTCTATCTTCCTCTCCTGCAGACACAGAGTAGCTGGTTCTCCCTTTATGAATCACCTGTAAGCTCTGCCCGCTGAGCCACGCCCCGTCCACCCTCGTAGTAGGCAAAGGAATTCCCGCCTTTTACCAGGATGATGGACAGCTTTCCAAAACGACACCACTGCGTTTACCGCCGATTCAGGTCGTGCGTTGTTGGTGCGCAGAAGCACGAGGACATCTCCACAAAGACGCACTAGTAACGATCACATTGCCAAAGGCACACAAGGTTGCTGGTGAGGTTTCCCCCGTGGCCCATCACGTAGTCTTAGTGTACAATATACACGGGGCATATGAAAACATGCTAGGTAACGCTTACTGACTTACTCGTAGAAAATACTCCGGTTGGGTAGGCCATGATGCTCATTTTACAGAAACTAAACCTCAACAGGAAGCACTTACAAATATAAACGTAGCAGGTGCCCCAGTTGAAGCTCAGCTTCTGGAAAGGACAAGCCACCCTAACTCTTGGGCTGGGAAAGATAAAGCAAGGCTGTGCGCTCATAGATTCCATAGCAGAAAACAATCTAGAATCCTTCCTGGAGGTGAATTGATGATGTACTGGAGCGTAATCTGTATCTGACTGTGACGCGCGGGTTCTATCTTCCTCTCCTGCAGACACAGAGTAGAAGGTTCTCCCTTTATGAATCACCTGTAAGCTCCGCCCGCTGAGCCACGCCCCGTCCACCCTCGTAGTAGGCAAGGGAATTCCCGCCGTTTACCAGGATGATGGACAGCTTTCCAAAACGACACCACTGCGTTTACCGCCGATTCAGGTTGTGCGCAGAAGCACGAGGACATCTCCACAAAGACGCACTAGTAACGATCACATTGCCAAAGGCACACAAGGTTGCTGGTGAGGTTTCCCCCGTGGCCCATCACGTAGTCTTAGTGCACAATATAAACGGGGCATATGAAAACATGCTAGGTAACGGTTACTGACTTACTCGTAGAAAATACTCCGGTCGGGTAGGCCATGATGCTCATTTTACAGAAACTAAACCTCAAAGGAAGCACTTACAAATATAAACGTAGCAGGTGCCCCAGTTGAAGCTCAGCTTCTGGAAAGGACAAGCCACCCTAACTTGGGCTTGGCAAAGATAAAGCAAGGCTGTGCGCTCATAGATTCCATAGCAGAAAAAGATCTAGAATCCTTCCTGGAGGTCAACTGATGATGTACTGGAGCGTAATCTGTATCTGACTGTGACGCGCGGGTTCTATCTTCCTCTCCTGCAGACACAGAGTAGCTGGTTCTCCCTTTATGAATCACCTGTAAGCTCTGCCCGGTGAGCCACGCCCCGTCCACCCTCGTAGTAGGCAAAGGAATTCCCGCCTTTTACCAGGATGATGGACAGCTTTCCAAAACGACACCACTGCGTTTACCGCCGATTCAGGTCGTGCGTTGTTGGTGCGCAGAAGCACGAGGACATCTCCACAAAGACGCACTAGTAACGATCACATTGCCAAAGGCACACAAGGTTGCTGGTGAGGTTTCCCCCGTGGCCCATCACGTAGTCTTAGTGTACAATATACACGGGGCATATGAAAACATGCTAGGTAACGCTTACTGACTTACTCGTAGAAAATACTCCGGTTGGGTAGGCCATGATGCTCATTTTACAGAAACTAAACCTCAACACGAAGCACTTACAAATATAAACGTAGCAGGTGCCCCAGTTGAAGCTCAGCTTCTGGAAAGGACAAGCCACCCTAACTCTTGGGCTGGGAAAGATAAAGCAAGGCTGTGCGCTCATAGATTCCATAGCAGAAAACAATCTAGAATCCTTCCTGGAGGTGAATTGATGATGTACTGGAGCGTAATCTGTATCTGACTGTGACGCGCGGGTTCTATCTTCCTCTCCTGCAGACACAGAGTAGCTGGTTCTCCCTTTATGAATCACCTGTAAGCTCTGCCCGCTGAGCCACGCCCCGTCCACCCTCGTAGTAGGCAAAGGAATTCCCGCCTTTTACCAGGATGATGGACAGCTTTCCAAAACGACACCACTGCGTTTACCGCCGATTCAGGTCGTGCGTTGTTGGTGCGCAGATGCACGAGGACATCTCCACAAAGACGCACTAGTAACGATCACATTGCCAAAGGCACACAAGGTTGCTGGTGAGGTTTCCCCCGTGGCCCATCACGTAGTCTTAGTGTACAATATACACGGGGCATATGAAAACATGCTAGGTAACGCTTACTGACTTACTCGTAGAAAATACTCCGGTTGGGTAGGCCATGATGCTGATTTTACAGAAACTAAACCTCAACAGGAAGCACTTACAAATATAAACGTAGCAGGTGCCCCAGTTGAAGCTCAGCTTCTGGAAAGGACAAGCCACCCTAACTCTTGGGCTGGGAAAGATAATGCAAGGCTGTGCGCTCATAGATTCCATAGCAGAAAACAATCTAGAATCCTTCCTGGAGGTGAATTGATGATGTACTGGACCGTAATCTGTATCTGACTGTGACGCGCGGGTTATATCTTCCTTTCCTGCAGACACAGAGTAGAAGGTTCTCCCTTTATGAATCACCTGTAAACTCCGCCCGCTGAGCCACGCCCCGTCCACCCTCGTAGTAGGCAAGGGAATTCCCGCCTTTTACCAGGATGATGGACAGCTTTCCAAAACGACACCACTGCGTTTACCGCCGATTCAGGTTGTGCGCAGAAGCACGCGGACATCTCCACAAAGACGCACTAGTAACGATCACATTGCCAAAGGCACACAAGGTTGCTGGTGAGGTTTCCCCCGTGGCCCATCACGTAGTCTTAGTGTACAATATAAACGGGGCATATGAAAACATGCTAGGTAACGGTTACTGACTTACTCGTAGAAAATACTCCGGTCGGGTAGGCCATGATGCTCATTTTACAGAAACTAAACCTCAAAGGAAGGACTTACAAATATAAACGTAGCAGGTGCCCCAGTTGAAGCTCAGCTTCTGGAAAGGACAAGCCACCCTAACTTGGGCTTGGCAAAGATAAAGCAAGGCTGTGCGCTCATAGATTCCATAGCAGAAAAAGATCTAGAATCCTTCCTGGAGGTCAACTGATGATGTACTGGAGCGTAATCTGTATCTGACTGTGACGCGCGGGTTCTATCTTCCTCTCCTGCAGACACAGAGTAGCTGGTTCTCCCTTTATGAATCACCTGTAAGCTCTGCCCGCTGAGCCACGCCCCGTCCACCCTCGTAGTAGGCAAAGGAATTCCCGCCTTTTACCAGGATGATGGACAGCTTTCCAAAACGACACCGCTGCGTTTACCGCCGATTCAGGTCGTGCGTTGTTGGTGCGCAGATGCACGAGGACATCTCCACAAAGACGCACTAGTAACGATCACATTGCCAAAGGCACACAAGGTTGCTGGTGAGGTTTCCCCCGTGGCCCATCACGTAGTCTTAGTGTACAATATACACGGGGCATATGAAAACATGCTAGGTAACGCTTACTGACTTACTCGTAGAAAATACTCCGGTTGGGTAGGCCATGATGCTCATTTTACAGAAACTAAACCTCAACAGGAAGCACTTACAAATATAAACGTAGCAGGTGCCCCAGTTGAAGCTCAGCTTCTGGAAAGGACAAGCCACCCTAACTCTTGGGCTGGGAAAGATAAAGCAAGGCTGTGCGCTCATAGATTCCATAGCAGAAAACAATCTAGAATCCTTCCTGGAGGTGAATTGATGATGTACTGGAGCGTAATCTGTATCTGACTGTGACGCGCGGGTTCTATCTTCCTCTCCTGCAGACACAGAGTAGCTGGTTCTCCCTTTATGAATCACCTGTAAGCTCTGCCCGCTGAGCCACGCCCCGTCCACCCTCGTAGTAGGCAAAGGAATTCCCGCCTTTTACCAGGATGATGGACAGCTTTCCAAAACGACACCACTGCGTTTACCGCCGATTCAGGTCGTGCGTTGTTGGTGCGCAGAAGCACGAGGACATCTCCACAAAGACGCACTAGTAACGATCACATTGCCAAAGGCACACAAGGTTGCTGGTGAGGTTTCCCCCGTGGCCCATCACGTAGTCTTAGTGTACAATATACACGGGGCATATGAAAACATGCTAGGTAACGCTTACTGACTTACTCGTAGAAAATACTCCGGTTGGGTAGGCCATGATGCTCATTTTACAGAAACTAAACCTCAACAGGAAGCACTTACAAATATAAACGTAGCAGGTGCCCCAGTTGAAGCTCAGCTTCTGGAAAGGACAAGCCACCCTAACTCTTGGGCTGGGAAAGATAAAGCAAGGCTGTGCGCTCATAGATTCCATAGCAGAAAACAATCTAGAATCCTTCCTGGAGGTGAATTGATGATGTACTGGAGCGTAATCTGTATCTGACTGTGACGCGCGGGTTCTATCTTCCTCTCCTGCAGACACAGAGTAGAAGGTTCTCCCTTTATGAATCACCTGTAAGCTCCGCCCGCTGAGCCACGCCCCGTCCACCCTCGTAGTAGGCAAGGGAATTCCCGCCGTTTACCAGGATGATGGACAGCTTTCCAAAACGACACCACTGCGTTTACCGCCGATTCAGGTTGTGCGCAGAAGCACGAGGACATCTCCACAAAGACGCACTAGTAACGATCACATTGCCAAAGGCACACAAGGTTGCTGGTGAGGTTTCCCCCGTGGCCCATCACGTAGTCTTAGTGCACAATATAAACGGGGCATATGAAAACATGCTAGGTAACGGTTACTGACTTACTCGTAGAAAATACTCCGGTCGGGTAGGCCATGATGCTCATTTTACAGAAACTAAACCTCAAAGGAAGCACTTACAAATATAAACGTAGCAGGTGCCCCAGTTGAAGCTCAGCTTCTGGAAAGGACAAGCCACCCTAACTTGGGCTTGGCAAAGATAAAGCAAGGCTGTGCGCTCATAGATTCCATAGCAGAAAAAGATCTAGAATCCTTCCTGGAGGTCAACTGATGATGTACTGGAGCGTAATCTGTATCTGACTGTGACGCGCGGGTTCTATCTTCCTCTCCTGCAGACACAGAGTAGCTGGTTCTCCCTTTATGAATCACCTGTAAGCTCTGCCCGGTGAGCCACGCCCCGTCCACCCTCGTAGTAGGCAAAGGAATTCCCGCCTTTTACCAGGATGATGGACAGCTTTCCAAAACGACACCACTGCGTTTACCGCCGATTCAGGTCGTGCGTTGTTGGTGCGCAGAAGCACGAGGACATCTCCACAAAGACGCACTAGTAACGATCACATTGCCAAAGGCACACAAGGTTGCTGGTGAGGTTTCCCCCGTGGCCCATCACGTAGTCTTAGTGTACAATATACACGGGGCATATGAAAACATGCTAGGTAACGCTTACTGACTTACTCGTAGAAAATACTCCGGTTGGGTAGGCCATGATGCTCATTTTACAGAAACTAAACCTCAACACGAAGCACTTACAAATATAAACGTAGCAGGTGCCCCAGTTGAAGCTCAGCTTCTGGAAAGGACAAGCCACCCTAACTCTTGGGCTGGGAAAGATAAAGCAAGGCTGTGCGCTCATAGATTCCATAGCAGAAAACAATCTAGAATCCTTCCTGGAGGTGAATTGATGATGTACTGGAGCGTAATCTGTATCTGACTGTGACGCGCGGGTTCTATCTTCCTCTCCTGCAGACACAGAGTAGCTGGTTCTCCCTTTATGAATCACCTGTAAGCTCTGCCCGCTGAGCCACGCCCCGTCCACCCTCGTAGTAGGCAAAGGAATTCCCGCCTTTTACCAGGATGATGGACAGCTTTCCAAAACGACACCACTGCGTTTACCGCCGATTCAGGTCGTGCGTTGTTGGTGCGCAGATGCACGAGGACATCTCCACAAAGACGCACTAGTAACGATCACATTGCCAAAGGCACACAAGGTTGCTGGTGAGGTTTCCCCCGTGGCCCATCACGTAGTCTTAGTGTACAATATACACGGGGCATATGAAAACATGCTAGGTAACGCTTACTGACTTACTCGTAGAAAATACTCCGGTTGGGTAGGCCATGATGCTGATTTTACAGAAACTAAACCTCAACAGGAAGCACTTACAAATATAAACGTAGCAGGTGCCCCAGTTGAAGCTCAGCTTCTGGAAAGGACAAGCCACCCTAACTCTTGGGCTGGGAAAGATAATGCAAGGCTGTGCGCTCATAGATTCCATAGCAGAAAACAATCTAGAATCCTTCCTGGAGGTGAATTGATGATGTACTGGACCGTAATCTGTATCTGACTGTGACGCGCGGGTTATATCTTCCTTTCCTGCAGACACAGAGTAGAAGGTTCTCCCTTTATGAATCACCTGTAAACTCCGCCCGCTGAGCCACGCCCCGTCCACCCTCGTAGTAGGCAAGGGAATTCCCGCCTTTTACCAGGATGATGGACAGCTTTCCAAAACGACACCACTGCGTTTACCGCCGATTCAGGTTGTGCGCAGAAGCACGCGGACATCTCCACAAAGACGCACTAGTAACGATCACATTGCCAAAGGCACACAAGGTTGCTGGTGAGGTTTCCCCCGTGGCCCATCACGTAGTCTTAGTGTACAATATAAACGGGGCATATGAAAACATGCTAGGTAACGGTTACTGACTTACTCGTAGAAAATACTCCGGTCGGGTAGGCCATGATGCTCATTTTACAGAAACTAAACCTCAAAGGAAGGACTTACAAATATAAACGTAGCAGGTGCCCCAGTTGAAGCTCAGCTTCTGGAAAGGACAAGCCACCCTAACTTGGGCTTGGCAAAGATAAAGCAAGGCTGTGCGCTCATAGATTCCATAGCAGAAAAAGATCTAGAATCCTTCCTGGAGGTCAACTGATGATGTACTGGAGCGTAATCTGTATCTGACTGTGACGCGCGGGTTCTATCTTCCTCTCCTGCAGACACAGAGTAGCTGGTTCTCCCTTTATGAATCACCTGTAAGCTCTGCCCGCTGAGCCACGCCCCGTCCACCCTCGTAGTAGGCAAAGGAATTCCCGCCTTTTACCAGGATGATGGACAGCTTTCCAAAACGACACCGCTGCGTTTACCGCCGATTCAGGTCGTGCGTTGTTGGTGCGCAGATGCACGAGGACATCTCCACAAAGACGCACTAGTAACGATCACATTGCCAAAGGCACACAAGGTTGCTGGTGAGGTTTCCCCCGTGGCCCATCACGTAGTCTTAGTGTACAATATACACGGGGCATATGAAAACATGCTAGGTAACGCTTACTGACTTACTCGTAGAAAATACTCCGGTTGGGTAGGCCATGATGCTCATTTTACAGAAACTAAACCTCAACAGGAAGCACTTACAAATATAAACGTAGCAGGTGCCCCAGTTGAAGCTCAGCTTCTGGAAAGGACAAGCCACCCTAACTCTTGGGCTGGGAAAGATAATGCAAGGCTGTGCGCTCATAGATTCCATAGCAGAAAACAATCTAGAATCCTTCCTGGAGGTGAATTGATGATGTACTGGACCGTAATCTGTATCTGACTGTGACGCGCGGGTTATATCTTCCTTTCCTGCAGACACAGAGTAGCTGGTTCTCCCTTAATGAATCACCTGTAAGCTCCGCCCGCTGAGCCACGCCCCGTCCACCCTCGTAGTAGGCAAAGGAATTCCCGCCTTTTACCAGGATGATGGACAGCTTTCCAAAACGACACCACTGCGTTTACCGCCGATTCAGGTTGTGCGCAGAAGCACGAGGACATCTCCACAAAGACGCACTAGTAACGATCACATTGCCAAAGGCACACAAGGTTGCTGGTGAGGTTTCCCCCGTGGCCCATCACGTATTCTTAGTGTACAATATACACGGGGCATATGAAAACATGCTAGGTAACGCTTACTGACTTACTCGTAGAAAATACTCCGGTTGGGTAGGCCATGATGCTCATTTTACAGAAACTAAACCTCAACAGGAAGCACTTACAAATATAAACGTAGCAGGTGCCCCAGTTGAAGCTCAGCTTCTGGAAAGGACAAGCCACCCTAACTCTTGGGCTGGGAAAGATAAAGCAAGGCTGTGCGCTCATAGATTCCATAGCAGAAAACAATCTAGAATCCTTCCTGGAGGTGAATTGATGATGTACTGGAGCGTAATCTGTATCTGACTGTGACGCGCGGGTTCTATCTTCCTCTCCTGCAGACACAGAGTAGCTGGTTCTCCCTTTATGAATCACCTGTAAGCTCTGCCCGCTGAGCCACGCCCCGTCCACCCTCGTAGTAGGCAAAGGAATTCCCGCCTTTTACCAGGATGATGGACAGCTTTCCAAAACGACACCACTGCGTTTACCGCCGATTCAGGTCGTGCGTTGTTGGTGCGCAGAAGCACGAGGACATCTCCACAAAGACGCACTAGTAACGATCACATTGCCAAAGGCACACAAGGTTGCTGGTGAGGTTTCCCCCGTGGCCCATCACGTAGTCTTAGTGTACAATATACACGGGGCATATGAAAACATGCTAGGTAACGCTTACTGACTTACTCGTAGAAAATACTCCGGTTGGGTAGGCCATGATGCTCATTTTACAGAAACTAAACCTCAACAGGAAGCACTTACAAATATAAACGTAGCAGGTGCCCCAGTTGAAGCTCAGCTTCTGGAAAGGACAAGCCACCCTAACTCTTGGGCTGGGAAAGATAATGCAAGGCTGTGCGCTCATAGATTCCATAGCAGAAAACAATCTAGAATCCTTCCTGGAGGTGAATTGATGATGTACTGGACCGTAATCTGTATCTGACTGTGACGCGCGGGTTATATCTTCCTTTCCTGCAGACACAGAGTAGAAGGTTCTCCCTTTATGAATCACCTGTAAGCTCCGCCCGCTGAGCCACGCCCCGTCCACCCTCGTAGTAGGCAAGGGAATTCCCGCCTTTTACCAGGATGATGGACAGCTTTCCAAAACGACACCACTGCGTTTACCGCCGATTCAGGTTGTGCGCAGAAGCACGCGGACATCTCCACAAAGACGCACTAGTAACGATCACATTGCCAAAGGCACACAAGGTTGCTGGTGAGGTTTCCCCCGTGGCCCATCACGTAGTCTTAGTGTACAATATAAACGGGGCATATGAAAACATGCTAGGTAACGGTTACTGACTTACTCGTAGAAAATACTCCGGTCGGGTAGGCCATGATGCTCATTTTACAGAAACTAAACCTCAAAGGAAGCACTTACAAATATAAACGTAGCAGGTGCCCCAGTTGAAGCTCAGCTTCTGGAAAGGACAAGCCACCCTAACTTGGGCTTGGCAAAGATAAAGCAAGGCTGTGCGCTCATAGATTCCATAGCAGAAAAAGATCTAGAATCCTTCCTGGAGGTCAACTGATGATGTACTGGAGCGTAATCTGTATCTGACTGTGACGCGCGGGTTCTATCTTCCTCTCCTGCAGACACAGAGTAGCTGGTTCTCCCTTTATGAATCACCTGTAAGCTCTGCCCGCTGAGCCACGCCCCGTCCACCCTCGTAGTAGGCAAAGGAATTCCCGCCTTTTACCAGGATGATGGACAGCTTTCCAAAACGACACCACTGCGTTTACCGCCGATTCAGGTCGTGCGTTGTTGGTGCGCAGAAGCACGAGGACATCTCCACAAAGACGCACTAGTAACGATCACATTGCCAAAGGCACACAAGGTTGCTGGTGAGGTTTCCCCCGTGGCCCATCACGTAGTCTTAGTGTACAATATACACGGGGCATATGAAAACATGCTAGGTAACGCTTACTGACTTACTCGTAGAAAATACTCCGGTTGGGTAGGCCATGATGCTCATTTTACAGAAACTAAACCTCAACACGAAGCACTTACAAATATAAACGTAGCAGGTGCCCCAGTTGAAGCTCAGCTTCTGGAAAGGACAAGCCACCCTAACTCTTGGGCTGGGAAAGATAATGCAAGGCTGTGCGCTCATAGATTCCATAGCAGAAAACAATCTAGAATCCTTCCTGGAGGTGAATTGATGATGTACTGGACCGTAATCTGTATCTGACTGTGACGCGCGGGTTATATCTTCCTTTCCTGCAGACACAGAGTAGCTGGTTCTCCCTTAATGAATCACCTGTAAGCTCCGCCCGCTGAGCCACGCCCCGTCCACCCTCGTAGTAGGCAAAGGAATTCCCGCCTTTTACCAGGATGATGGACAGCTTTCCAAAACGACACCACTGCGTTTACCGCCGATTCAGGTCGTGCGTTGTTGGTGCGCAGAAGCACGAGGACATCTCCACAAAGACGCACTAGTAACGATCACATTGCCAAAGGCACACAAGGTTGCTGGTGAGGTTTCCCCCGTGGCCCATCACGTAGTCTTAGTGTACAATATACACGGGGCATATGAAAACATGCTAGGTAACGCTTACTGACTTACTCGTAGAAAATACTCCGGTTGGGTAGGCCATGATGCTCATTTTACAGAAACTAAACCTCAACAGGAAGCACTTACAAATATAAACGTAGCAGGTGCCCCAGTTGAAGCTCAGCTTCTGGAAAGGACAAGCCACCCTAACTCTTGGGCTGGGAAAGATAAAGCAAGGCTGTGCGCTCATAGATTCCATAGCAGAAAACAATCTAGAATCCTTCCTGGAGGTGAATTGATGATGTACTGGAGCGTAATCTGTATCTGACTGTGACGCGCGGGTTCTATCTTCCTCTCCTGCAGACACAGAGTAGAAGGTTCTCCCTTTATGAATCACCTGTAAGCTCCGCCCGCTGAGCCACGCCCCGTCCACCCTCGTAGTAGGCAAGGGAATTCCCGCCGTTTACCAGGATGATGGACAGCTTTCCAAAACGACACCACTGCGTTTACCGCCGATTCAGGTTGTGCGCAGAAGCACGAGGACATCTCCACAAAGACGCACTAGTAACGATCACATTGCCAAAGGCACACAAGGTTGCTGGTGAGGTTTCCCCCGTGGCCCATCACGTAGTCTTAGTGTACAATATAAACGGGGCATATGAAAACATGCTAGGTAACGGTTACTGACTTACTCGTAGAAAATACTCCGGTCGGGTAGGCCATGATGCTCATTTTACAGAAACTAAACCTCAAAGGAAGCACTTACAAATATAAATGTAGCAGGTGCCCCAGTTGAAGCTCAGCTTCTGGAAAGGACAAGCCACCCTAACTTGGGCTTGGCAAAGATAAAGCAAGGCTGTGCGCTCATAGATTCCATAGCAGAAAAAGATCTAGAATCCTTCCTGGAGGTCAACTGATGATGTACTGGAGCGTAATCTGTATCTGACTGTGACGCGCGGGTTCTATCTTCCTCTCCTGCAGACACAGAGTAGCTGGTTCTCCCTTTATGAATCACCTGTAAGCTCCGCCCGCTGAGCCACGCCCCGTCCACCCTCGTAGTAGGCAAAGGAATTCCCGCCTTTTACCAGGATGATGGACAGCTTTCCAAAACGACACCACTGCGTTTACCGCCGATTCAGGTTGTGCGCAGAAGCACGAGGACATCTCCACAAAGACGCACTAGTAACGATCACATTGCCAAAGGCACACAAGGTTGCTGGTGAGGTTTCCCCCGTGGCCCATCACGTATTCTTAGTGTACAATATACACGGGGCATATGAAAACATGCTAGGTAACGCTTACTGACTTACTCGTAGAAAATACTCCGGTTGGGTAGGCCATGATGCTCATTTTACAGAAACTAAACCTCAACAGGAAGCACTTACAAATATAAACGTAGCAGGTGCCCCAGTTGAAGCTCAGCTTCTGGAAAGGACAAGCCACCCTAACTCTTGGGCTGGGAAAGATAAAGCAAGGCTGTGCGCTCATAGATTCCATAGCAGAAAACAATCTAGAATCCTTCCTGGAGGTGAATTGATGATGTACTGGAGCGTAATCTGTATCTGACTGTGACGCGCGGGTTCTATCTTCCTCTCCTGCAGACACAGAGTAGCTGGTTCTCCCTTTATGAATCACCTGTAAGCTCTGCCCGCTGAGCCACGCCCCGTCCACCCTCGTAGTAGGCAAAGGAATTCCCGCCTTTTACCAGGATGATGGACAGCTTTCCAAAACGACACCACTGCGTTTACCGCCGATTCAGGTCGTGCGTTGTTGGTGCGCAGAAGCACGAGGACATCTCCACAAAGACGCACTAGTAACGATCACATTGCCAAAGGCACACAAGGTTGCTGGTGAGGTTTCCCCCGTGGCCCATCACGTAGTCTTAGTGTACAATATACACGGGGCATATGAAAACATGCTAGGTAACGCTTACTGACTTACTCGTAGAAAATACTCCGGTTGGGTAGGCCATGATGCTCATTTTACAGAAACTAAACCTCAACAGGAAGCACTTACAAATATAAACGTAGCAGGTGCCCCAGTTGAAGCTCAGCTTCTGGAAAGGACAAGCCACCCTAACTCTTGGGCTGGGAAAGATAATGCAAGGCTGTGCGCTCATAGATTCCATAGCAGAAAACAATCTAGAATCCTTCCTGGAGGTGAATTGATGATGTACTGGACCGTAATCTGTATCTGACTGTGACGCGCGGGTTATATCTTCCTTTCCTGCAGACACAGAGTAGCTGGTTCTCCCTTAATGAATCACCTGTAAGCTCCGCCCGCTGAGCCACGCCCCGTCCACCCTCGTAGTAGGCAAAGGAATTCCCGCCTTTTACCAGGATGATGGACAGCTTTCCAAAACGACACCACTGCGTTTACCGCCGATTCAGGTTGTGCGCAGAAGCACGAGGACATCTCCACAAAGACGCACTAGTAACGATCACATTGCCAAAGGCACACAAGGTTGCTGGTGAGGTTTCCCCCGTGGCCCATCACGTATTCTTAGTGTACAATATACACGGGGCATATGAAAACATGCTAGGTAACGCTTACTGACTTACTCGTAGAAAATACTCCGGTTGGGTAGGCCATGATGCTCATTTTACAGAAACTAAACCTCAACAGGAAGCACTTACAAATATAAACGTAGCAGGTGCCCCAGTTGAAGCTCAGCTTCTGGAAAGGACAAGCCACCCTAACTCTTGGGCTGGGAAAGATAAAGCAAGGCTGTGCGCTCATAGATTCCATAGCAGAAAACAATCTAGAATCCTTCCTGGAGGTGAATTGATGATGTACTGGAGCGTAATCTGTATCTGACTGTGACGCGCGGGTTCTATCTTCCTCTCCTGCAGACACAGAGTAGCTGGTTCTCCCTTTATGAATCACCTGTAAGCTCTGCCCGCTGAGCCACGCCCCGTCCACCCTCGTAGTAGGCAAAGGAATTCCCGCCTTTTACCAGGATGATGGACAGCTTTCCAAAACGACACCACTGCGTTTACCGCCGATTCAGGTCGTGCGTTGTTGGTGCGCAGAAGCACGAGGACATCTCCACAAAGACGCACTAGTAACGATCACATTGCCAAAGGCACACAAGGTTGCTGGTGAGGTTTCCCCCGTGGCCCATCACGTAGTCTTAGTGTACAATATACACGGGGCATATGAAAACATGCTAGGTAACGCTTACTGACTTACTCGTAGAAAATACTCCGGTTGGGTAGGCCATGATGCTCATTTTACAGAAACTAAACCTCAACAGGAAGCACTTACAAATATAAACGTAGCAGGTGCCCCAGTTGAAGCTCAGCTTCTGGAAAGGACAAGCCACCCTAACTCTTGGGCTGGGAAAGATAATGCAAGGCTGTGCGCTCATAGATTCCATAGCAGAAAACAATCTAGAATCCTTCCTGGAGGTGAATTGATGATGTACTGGACCGTAATCTGTATCTGACTGTGACGCGCGGGTTATATCTTCCTTTCCTGCAGACACAGAGTAGAAGGTTCTCCCTTTATGAATCACCTGTAAGCTCCGCCCGCTGAGCCACGCCCCGTCCACCCTCGTAGTAGGCAAGGGAATTCCCGCCTTTTACCAGGATGATGGACAGCTTTCCAAAACGACACCACTGCGTTTACCGCCGATTCAGGTTGTGCGCAGAAGCACGCGGACATCTCCACAAAGACGCACTAGTAACGATCACATTGCCAAAGGCACACAAGGTTGCTGGTGAGGTTTCCCCCGTGGCCCATCACGTAGTCTTAGTGTACAATATAAACGGGGCATATGAAAACATGCTAGGTAACGGTTACTGACTTACTCGTAGAAAATACTCCGGTCGGGTAGGCCATGATGCTCATTTTACAGAAACTAAACCTCAAAGGAAGCACTTACAAATATAAACGTAGCAGGTGCCCCAGTTGAAGCTCAGCTTCTGGAAAGGACAAGCCACCCTAACTTGGGCTTGGCAAAGATAAAGCAAGGCTGTGCGCTCATAGATTCCATAGCAGAAAAAGATCTAGAATCCTTCCTGGAGGTCAACTGATGATGTACTGGAGCGTAATCTGTATCTGACTGTGACGCGCGGGTTCTATCTTCCTCTCCTGCAGACACAGAGTAGCTGGTTCTCCCTTTATGAATCACCTGTAAGCTCTGCCCGCTGAGCCACGCCCCGTCCACCCTCGTAGTAGGCAAAGGAATTCCCGCCTTTTACCAGGATGATGGACAGCTTTCCAAAACGACACCACTGCGTTTACCGCCGATTCAGGTCGTGCGTTGTTGGTGCGCAGAAGCACGAGGACATCTCCACAAAGACGCACTAGTAACGATCACATTGCCAAAGGCACACAAGGTTGCTGGTGAGGTTTCCCCCGTGGCCCATCACGTAGTCTTAGTGTACAATATACACGGGGCATATGAAAACATGCTAGGTAACGCTTACTGACTTACTCGTAGAAAATACTCCGGTTGGGTAGGCCATGATGCTCATTTTACAGAAACTAAACCTCAACACGAAGCACTTACAAATATAAACGTAGCAGGTGCCCCAGTTGAAGCTCAGCTTCTGGAAAGGACAAGCCACCCTAACTCTTGGGCTGGGAAAGATAAAGCAAGGCTGTGCGCTCATAGATTCCATAGCAGAAAACAATCTAGAATCCTTCCTGGAGGTGAATTGATGATGTACTGGAGCGTAATCTGTATCTGACTGTGACGCGCGGGTTCTATCTTCCTCTCCTGCAGACACAGAGTAGCTGGTTCTCCCTTTATGAATCACCTGTAAGCTCCGCCCGCTGAGCCACGCCCCGTCCACCCTCGTAGTAGGCAAGGGAATTCCCGCCGTTTACCAGGATGATGGACAGCTTTCCAAAACGACACCACTGCGTTTACCGCCGATTCAGGTTGTGCGCAGAAGCACGAGGACATCTCCACAAAGACGCACTAGTAACGATCACATTGCCAAAGGCACACAAGGTTGCTGGTGAGGTTTCCCCCGTGGCCCATCACGTAGTCTTAGTGCACAATATAAACGGGGCATATGAAAACATGCTAGGTAACGGTTACTGACTTACTCGTAGAAAATACTCCGGTCGGGTAGGCCATGATGCTCATTTTACAGAAACTAAACCTCAAAGGAAGCACTTACAAATATAAACGTAGCAGGTGCCCCAGTTGAAGCTCAGCTTCTGGAAAGGACAAGCCACCCTAACTTGGGCTTGGCAAAGATAAAGCAAGGCTGTGCGCTCATAGATTCCATAGCAGAAAAAGATCTAGAATCCTTCCTGGAGGTAAACTGATGATGTACTGGAGCGTAATCTGTATCTGACTGTGACGCGCGGGTTCTATCTTCCTCTCCTGCAGACACAGAGTAGCTGGTTCTCCCTTTATGAATCACCTGTAAGCTCTGCCCGCTGAGCCACGCCCCGTCCACCCTCGTAGTAGGCAAAGGAATTCCCGCCTTTTACCAGGATGATGGACAGCTTTCCAAAACGACACCACTGCGTTTACCGCCGATTCAGGTCGTGCGTTGTTGGTGCGCAGAAGCACGAGGACATCTCCACAAAGACGCACTAGTAACGATCACATTGCCAAAGGCACACAAGGTTGCTGGTGAGGTTTCCCCCGTGGCCCATCACGTAGTCTTAGTGTACAATATACACGGGGCATATGAAAACATGCTAGGTAACGCTTACTGACTTACTCGTAGAAAATACTCCGGTTGGGTAGGCCATGATGCTCATTTTACAGAAACTAAACCTCAACAGGAAGCACTTACAAATATAAACGTAGCAGGTGCCCCAGTTGAAGCTCAGCTTCTGGAAAGGACAAGCCACCCTAACTCTTGGGCTGGGAAAGATAATGCAAGGCTGTGCGCTCATAGATTCCATAGCAGAAAACAATCTAGAATCCTTCCTGGAGGTGAATTGATGATGTACTGGACCGTAATCTGTATCTGACTGTGACGCGCGGGTTATATCTTCCTTTCCTGCAGACACAGAGTAGCTGGTTCTCCCTTAATGAATCACCTGTAAGCTCCGCCCGCTGAGCCACGCCCCGTCCACCCTCGTAGTAGGCAAAGGAATTCCCGCCTTTTACCAGGATGATGGACAGCTTTCCAAAACGACACCACTGCGTTTACCGCCGATTCAGGTCGTGCGTTGTTGGTGCGCAGAAGCACGAGGACATCTCCACAAAGACGCACTAGTAACGATCACATTGCCAAAGGCACACAAGGTTGCTGGTGAGGTTTCCCCCGTGGCCCATCACGTAGTCTTAGTGTACAATATACACGGGGCATATGAAAACATGCTAGGTAACGCTTACTGACTTACTCGTAGAAAATACTCCGGTTGGGTAGGCCATGATGCTCATTTTACAGAAACTAAACCTCAACAGGAAGCACTTACAAATATAAACGTAGCAGGTGCCCCAGTTGAAGCTCAGCTTCTGGAAAGGACAAGCCACCCTAACTCTTGGGCTGGGAAAGATAAAGCAAGGCTGTGCGCTCATAGATTCCATAGCAGAAAACAATCTAGAATCCTTCCTGGAGGTGAATTGATGATGTACTGGAGCGTAATCTGTATCTGACTGTGACGCGCGGGTTCTATCTTCCTCTCCTGCAGACACAGAGTAGAAGGTTCTCCCTTTATGAATCACCTGTAAGCTCCGCCCGCTGAGCCACGCCCCGTCCACCCTCGTAGTAGGCAAGGGAATTCCCGCCGTTTACCAGGATGATGGACAGCTTTCCAAAACGACACCACTGCGTTTACCGCCGATTCAGGTTGTGCGCAGAAGCACGAGGACATCTCCACAAAGACGCACTAGTAACGATCACATTGCCAAAGGCACACAAGGTTGCTGGTGAGGTTTCCCCCGTGGCCCATCACGTAGTCTTAGTGTACAATATAAACGGGGCATATGAAAACATGCTAGGTAACGGTTACTGACTTACTCGTAGAAAATACTCCGGTCGGGTAGGCCATGATGCTCATTTTACAGAAACTAAACCTCAAAGGAAGCACTTACAAATATAAACGTAGCAGGTGCCCCAGTTGAAGCTCAGCTTCTGGAAAGGACAAGCCACCCTAACTTGGGCTTGGCAAAGATAAAGCAAGGCTGTGCGCTCATAGATTCCATAGCAGAAAAAGATCTAGAATCCTTCCTGGAGGTCAACTGATGATGTACTGGAGCGTAATCTGTATCTGACTGTGACGCGCGGGTTCTATCTTCCTCTCCTGCAGACACAGAGTAGCTGGTTCTCCCTTTATGAATCACCTGTAAGCTCCGCCCGCTGAGCCACGCCCCGTCCACCCTCGTAGTAGGCAAAGGAATTCCCGCCTTTTACCAGGATGATGGACAGCTTTCCAAAACGACACCACTGCGTTTACCGCCGATTCAGGTTGTGCGCAGAAGCACGAGGACATCTCCACAAAGACGCACTAGTAACGATCACATTGCCAAAGGCACACAAGGTTGCTGGTGAGGTTTCCCCCGTGGCCCATCACGTATTCTTAGTGTACAATATACACGGGGCATATGAAAACATGCTAGGTAACGCTTACTGACTTACTCGTAGAAAATACTCCGGTTGGGTAGGCCATGATGCTCATTTTACAGAAACTAAACCTCAACAGGAAGCACTTACAAATATAAACGTAGCAGGTGCCCCAGTTGAAGCTCAGCTTCTGGAAAGGACAAGCCACCCTAACTCTTGGGCTGGGAAAGATAAAGCAAGGCTGTGCGCTCATAGATTCCATAGCAGAAAACAATCTAGAATCCTTCCTGGAGGTGAATTGATGATGTACTGGAGCGTAATCTGTATCTGACTGTGACGCGCGGGTTCTATCTTCCTCTCCTGCAGACACAGAGTAGCTGGTTCTCCCTTTATGAATCACCTGTAAGCTCTGCCCGCTGAGCCACGCCCCGTCCACCCTCGTAGTAGGCAAAGGAATTCCCGCCTTTTACCAGGATGATGGACAGCTTTCCAAAACGACACCACTGCGTTTACCGCCGATTCAGGTCGTGCGTTGTTGGTGCGCAGAAGCACGAGGACATCTCCACAAAGACGCACTAGTAACGATCACATTGCCAAAGGCACACAAGGTTGCTGGTGAGGTTTCCCCCGTGGCCCATCACGTAGTCTTAGTGTACAATATACACGGGGCATATGAAAACATGCTAGGTAACGCTTACTGACTTACTCGTAGAAAATACTCCGGTTGGGTAGGCCATGATGCTCATTTTACAGAAACTAAACCTCAACAGGAAGCACTTACAAATATAAACGTAGCAGGTGCCCCAGTTGAAGCTCAGCTTCTGGAAAGGACAAGCCACCCTAACTCTTGGGCTGGGAAAGATAAAGCAAGGCTGTGCGCTCATAGATTCCATAGCAGAAAACAATCTAGAATCCTTCCTGGAGGTGAATTGATGATGTACTGGAGCGTAATCTGTATCTGACTGTGACGCGCGGGTTCTATCTTCCTCTCCTGCAGACACAGAGTAGAAGGTTCTCCCTTTATGAATCACCTGTAAGCTCCGCCCGCTGAGCCACGCCCCGTCCACCCTCGTAGTAGGCAAGGGAATTCCCGCCGTTTACCAGGATGATGGACAGCTTTCCAAAACGACACCACTGCGTTTACCGCCGATTCAGGTTGTGCGCAGAAGCACGAGGACATCTCCACAAAGACGCACTAGTAACGATCACATTGCCAAAGGCACACAAGGTTGCTGGTGAGGTTTCCCCCGTGGCCCATCACGTATTCTTAGTGTACAATATACACGGGGCATATGAAAACATGCTAGGTAACGCTTACTGACTTACTCGTAGAAAATACTCCGGTTGGGTAGGCCATGATGCTCATTTTACAGAAACTAAACCTCAACAGGAAGCACTTACAAATATAAACGTAGCAGGTGCCCCAGTTGAAGCTCAGCTTCTGGAAAGGACAAGCCACCCTAACTCTTGGGCTGGGAAAGATAAAGCAAGGCTGTGCGCTCATAGATTCCATAGCAGAAAACAATCTAGAATCCTTCCTGGAGGTGAATTGATGATGTACTGGAGCGTAATCTGTATCTGACTGTGACGCGCGGGTTCTATCTTCCTCTCCTGCAGACACAGAGTAGCTGGTTCTCCCTTTATGAATCACCTGTAAGCTCTGCCCGCTGAGCCACGCCCCGTCCACCCTCGTAGTAGGCAAAGGAATTCCCGCCTTTTACCAGGATGATGGACAGCTTTCCAAAACGACACCACTGCGTTTACCGCCGATTCAGGTCGTGCGTTGTTGGTGCGCAGAAGCACGAGGACATCTCCACAAAGACGCACTAGTAACGATCACATTGCCAAAGGCACACAAGGTTGCTGGTGAGGTTTCCCCCGTGGCCCATCACGTAGTCTTAGTGTACAATATACACGGGGCATATGAAAACATGCTAGGTAACGCTTACTGACTTACTCGTAGAAAATACTCCGGTTGGGTAGGCCATGATGCTCATTTTACAGAAACTAAACCTCAACAGGAAGCACTTACAAATATAAACGTAGCAGGTGCCCCAGTTGAAGCTCAGCTTCTGGAAAGGACAAGCCACCCTAACTCTTGGGCTGGGAAAGATAAAGCAAGGCTGTGCGCTCATAGATTCCATAGCAGAAAACAATCTAGAATCCTTCCTGGAGGTGAATTGATGATGTACTGGAGCGTAATCTGTATCTGACTGTGACGCGCGGGTTCTATCTTCCTCTCCTGCAGACACAGAGTAGAAGGTTCTCCCTTTATGAATCACCTGTAAGCTCCGCCCGCTGAGCCACGCCCCGTCCACCCTCGTAGTAGGCAAGGGAATTCCCGCCGTTTACCAGGATGATGGACAGCTTTCCAAAACGACACCACTGCGTTTACCGCCGATTCAGGTTGTGCGCAGAAGCACGAGGACATCTCCACAAAGACGCACTAGTAACGATCACATTGCCAAAGGCACACAAGGTTGCTGGTGAGGTTTCCCCCGTGGCCCATCACGTAGTCTTAGTGTACAATATAAACGGGGCATATAAAAACATGCTAGGTAACGGTTACTGACTTACTCGTAGAAAATACTCCGGTCGGGTAGGCCATGATGCTCATTTTACAGAAACTAAACCTCAAAGGAAGCACTTACAAATATAAACGTAGCAGGTGCCCCAGTTGAAGCTCAGCTTCTGGAAAGGACAAGCCACCCTAACTTGGGCTTGGCAAAGATAAAGCAAGGCTGTGCGCTCATAGATTCCATAGCAGAAAAAGATCTAGAATCCTTCCTGGAGGTCAACTGATGATGTACTGGAGCGTAATCTGTATCTGACTGTGACGCGCGGGTTCTATCTTCCTCTCCTGCAGACACAGAGTAGCTGGTTCTCCCTTTATGAATCACCTGTAAGCTCTGCCCGCTGAGCCACGCCCCGTCCACCCTCGTAGTAGGCAAAGGAATTCCCGCCTTTTACCAGGATGATGGACAGCTTTCCAAAACGACACCACTGCGTTTACCGCCGATTCAGGTCGTGCGTTGTTGGTGCGCAGAAGCACGAGGACATCTCCACAAAGACGCACTAGTAACGATCACATTGCCAAAGGCACACAAGGTTGCTGGTGAGGTTTCCCCCGTGGCCCATCACGTAGTCTTAGTGTACAATATACACGGGGCATATGAAAACATGCTAGGTAACGCTTACTGACTTACTCGTAGAAAATACTCCGGTTGGGTAGGCCATGATGCTCATTTTACAGAAACTAAACCTCAACACGAAGCACTTACAAATATAAACGTAGCAGGTGCCCCAGTTGAAGCTCAGCTTCTGGAAAGGACAAGCCACCCTAACTCTTGGGCTGGGAAAGATAAAGCAAGGCTGTGCGCTCATAGATTCCATAGCAGAAAACAATCTAGAATCCTTCCTGGAGGTGAATTGATGATGTACTGGAGCGTAATCTGTATCTGACTGTGACGCGCGGGTTCTATCTTCCTCTCCTGCAGACACAGAGTAGAAGGTTCTCCCTTTATGAATCACCTGTAAGCTCCGCCCGCTGAGCCACGCCCCGTCCACCCTCGTAGTAGGCAAGGGAATTCCCGCCGTTTACCAGGATGATGGACAGCTTTCCAAAACGACACCACTGCGTTTACCGCCGATTCAGGTTGTGCGCAGAAGCACGAGGACATCTCCACAAAGACGCACTAGTAACGATCACATTGCCAAAGGCACACAAGGTTGCTGGTGAGGTTTCCCCCGTGGCCCATCACGTAGTCTTAGTGTACAATATAAACGGGGCATATGAAAACATGCTAGGTAACGGTTACTGACTTACTCGTAGAAAATACTCCGGTCGGGTAGGCCATGATGCTCATTTTACAGAAACTAAACCTCAAAGGAAGCACTTACAAATATAAACGTAGCAGGTGCCCCAGTTGAAGCTCAGCTTCTGGAAAGGACAAGCCACCCTAACTTGGGCTTGGCAAAGATAAAGCAAGGCTGTGCGCTCATAGATTCCATAGCAGAAAAAGATCTAGAATCCTTCCTGGAGGTCAACTGATGATGTACTGGAGCGTAATCTGTATCTGACTGTGAAGCGCGGGTTCTATCTTCCTCTCCTGCAGACACAGAGTAGCTGGTTCTCCCTTTATGAATCACCTGTAAGCTCTGCCCGCTGAGCCACGCCCCGTCCACCCTCGTAGTAGGCAAAGGAATTCCCGCCTTTTACCAGGATGATGGACAGCTTTCCAAAACGACACCACTGCGTTTACCGCCGATTCAGGTCGTGCGTTGTTGGTGCGCAGAAGCACGAGGACATCTCCACAAAGACGCACTAGTAACGATCACATTGCCAAAGGCACACAAGGTTGCTGGTGAGGTTTCCCCCGTGGCCCATCACGTAGTCTTAGTGTACAATATACACGGGGCATATGAAAACATGCTAGGTAACGCTTACTGACTTACTCGTAGAAAATACTCCGGTTGGGTAGGCCATGATGCTCATTTTACAGAAACTAAACCTCAACACGAAGCACTTACAAATATAAACGTAGCAGGTGCCCCAGTTGAAGCTCAGCTTCTGGAAAGGACAAGCCACCCTAACTCTTGGGCTGGGAAAGATAAAGCAAGGCTGTGCGCTCATAGATTCCATAGCAGAAAACAATCTAGAATCCTTCCTGGAGGTGAATTGATGATGTACTGGAGCGTAATCTGTATCTGACTGTGACGCGCGGGTTCTATCTTCCTCTCCTGCAGACACAGAGTAGAAGGTTCTCCCTTTATGAATCACCTGTAAGCTCCGCCCGCTGAGCCACGCCCCGTCCACCCTCGTAGTAGGCAAGGGAATTCCCGCCGTTTACCAGGATGATGGACAGCTTTCCAAAACGACACCACTGCGTTTACCGCCGATTCAGGTTGTGCGCAGAAGCACGAGGACATCTCCACAAAGACGCACTAGTAACGATCACATTGCCAAAGGCACACAAGGTTGCTGGTGAGGTTTCCCCCGTGGCCCATCACGTAGTCTTAGTGTACAATATAAACGGGGCATATGAAAACATGCTAGGTAACGGTTACTGACTTACTCGTAGAAAATACTCCGGTCGGGTAGGCCATGATGCTCATTTTACAGAAACTAAACCTCAAAGGAAGCACTTACAAATATAAACGTAGCAGGTGCCCCAGTTGAAGCTCAGCTTCTGGAAAGGACAAGCCACCCTAACTTGGGCTTGGCAAAGATAAAGCAAGGCTGTGCGCTCATAGATTCCATAGCAGAAAAAGATCTAGAATCCTTCCTGGAGGTCAACTGATGATGTACTGGAGCGTAATCTGTATCTGACTGTGACGCGCGGGTTCTATCTTCCTCTCCTGCAGACACAGAGTAGCTGGTTCTCCCTTTATGAATCACCTGTAAGCTCTGCCCGCTGAGCCACGCCCCGTCCACCCTCGTAGTAGGCAAAGGAATTCCCGCCTTTTACCAGGATGATGGACAGCTTTCCAAAACGACACCACTGCGTTTACCGCCGATTCAGGTCGTGCGTTGTTGGTGCGCAGAAGCACGAGGACATCTCCACAAAGACGCACTAGTAACGATCACATTGCCAAAGGCACACAAGGTTGCTGGTGAGGTTTCCCCCGTGGCCCATCACGTAGTCTTAGTGTACAATATACACGGGGCATATGAAAACATGCTAGGTAACGCTTACTGACTTACTCGTAGAAAATACTCCGGTTGGGTAGGCCATGATGCTCATTTTACAGAAACTAAACCTCAACAGGAAGCACTTACAAATATAAACGTAGCAGGTGCCCCAGTTGAAGCTCAGCTTCTGGAAAGGACAAGCCACCCTAACTCTTGGGCTGGGAAAGATAATGCAAGGCTGTGCGCTCATAGATTCCATAGCAGAAAACAATCTAGAATCCTTCCTGGAGGTGAATTGATGATGTACTGGACCGTAATCTGTATCTGACTGTGACGCGCGGGTTATATCTTCCTTTCCTGCAGACACAGAGTAGCTGGTTCTCCCTTAATGAATCACCTGTAAGCTCCGCCCGCTGAGCCACGCCCCGTCCACCCTCGTAGTAGGCAAAGGAATTCCCGCCTTTTACCAGGATGATGGACAGCTTTCCAAAACGACACCACTGCGTTTACCGCCGATTCAGGTTGTGCGCAGAAGCACGAGGACATCTCCACAAAGACGCACTAGTAACGATCACATTGCCAAAGGCACACAAGGTTGCTGGTGAGGTTTCCCCCGTGGCCCATCACGTATTCTTAGTGTACAATATACACGGGGCATATGAAAACATGCTAGGTAACGCTTACTGACTTACTCGTAGAAAATACTCCGGTTGGGTAGGCCATGATGCTCATTTTACAGAAACTAAACCTCAAAGGAAGCACTTACAAATATAAACGTAGCAGGTGCCCCAGTTGAAGCTCAGCTTCTGGAAAGGACAAGCCACCCTAACTTGGGCTTGGCAAAGATAAAGCAAGGCTGTGCGCTCATAGATTCCATAGCAGAAAAAGATCTAGAATCCTTCCTGGAGGTCAACTGATGATGTACTGGAGCGTAATCTGTATCTGACTGTGAAGCGCGGGTTCTATCTTCCTCTCCTGCAGACACAGAGTAGCTGGTTCTCCCTTTATGAATCACCTGTAAGCTCTGCCCGCTGAGCCACGCCCCGTCCACCCTCGTAGTAGGCAAAGGAATTCCCGCCTTTTACCAGGATGATGGACAGCTTTCCAAAACGACACCACTGCGTTTACCGCCGATTCAGGTCGTGCGTTGTTGGTGCGCAGAAGCACGAGGACATCTCCACAAAGACGCACTAGTAACGATCACATTGCCAAAGGCACACAAGGTTGCTGGTGAGGTTTCCCCCGTGGCCCATCACGTAGTCTTAGTGTACAATATACACGGGGCATATGAAAACATGCTAGGTAACGCTTACTGACTTACTCGTAGAAAATACTCCGGTTGGGTAGGCCATGATGCTCATTTTACAGAAACTAAACCTCAACACGAAGCACTTACAAATATAAACGTAGCAGGTGCCCCAGTTGAAGCTCAGCTTCTGGAAAGGATAAGCCACCCTAACTCTTGGGCTGGGAAAGATAAAGCAAGGCTGTGCGCTCATAGATTCCATAGCAGAAAACAATCTAGAATCCTTCCTGGAGGTGAATTGATGATGTACTGGAGCGTAATCTGTATCTGACTGTGACGCGCGGGTTCTATCTTCCTCTCCTGCAGACACAGAGTAGCTGGTTCTCCCTTTATGAATCACCTGTAAGCTCTGCCCGCTGAGCCACGCCCCGTCCACCCTCGTAGTAGGCAAAGGAATTCCCGCCTTTTACCAGGATGATGGACAGCTTTCCAAAACGACACCACTGCGTTTACCGCCGATTCAGGTCGTGCGTTGTTGGTGCGCAGATGCACGAGGACATCTCCACAAAGACGCACTAGTAACGATCACATTGCCAAAGGCACACAAGGTTGCTGGTGAGGTTTCCCCCGTGGCCCATCACGTAGTCTTAGTGTACAATATACACGGGGCATATGAAAACATGCTAGGTAACGCTTACTGACTTACTCGTAGAAAATACTCCGGTTGGGTAGGCCATGATGCTGATTTTACAGAAACTAAACCTCAACAGGAAGCACTTACAAATATAAACGTAGCAGGTGCCCCAGTTGAAGCTCAGCTTCTGGAAAGGACAAGCCACCCTAACTCTTGGGCTGGGAAAGATAATGCAAGGCTGTGCGCTCATAGATTCCATAGCAGAAAACAATCTAGAATCCTTCCTGGAGGTGAATTGATGATGTACTGGACCGTAATCTGTATCTGACTGTGACGCGCGGGTTATATCTTCCTTTCCTGCAGACACAGAGTAGAAGGTTCTCCCTTTATGAATCACCTGTAAGCTCCGCCCGCTGAGCCACGCCCCGTCCACCCTCGTAGTAGGCAAGGGAATTCCCGCCTTTTACCAGGATGATGGACAGCTTTCCAAAACGACACCACTGCGTTTACCGCCGATTCAGGTTGTGCGCAGAAGCACGCGGACATCTCCACAAAGACGCACTAGTAACGATCACATTGCCAAAGGCACACAAGGTTGCTGGTGAGGTTTCCCCCGTGGCCCATCACGTAGTCTTAGTGTACAATATAAACGGGGCATATGAAAACATGCTAGGTAATGGTTACTGACTTACTCGTAGAAAATACTCCGGTCGGGTAGGCCATGATGCTCATTTTACAGAAACTAAACCTCAAAGGAAGCACTTACAAATATAAACGTAGCAGGTGCCCCAGTTGAAGCTCAGCTTCTGGAAAGGACAAGCCACCCTAACTTGGGCTTGGCAAAGATAAAGCAAGGCTGTGCGCTCATAGATTCCATAGCAGAAAAAGATCTAGAATCCTTCCTGGAGGTCAACTGATGATGTACTGGAGCGTAATCTGTATCTGACTGTGACGCGCGGGTTCTATCTTCCTCTCCTGCAGACACAGAGTAGCTGGTTCTCCCTTTATGAATCACCTGTAAGCTCTGCCCGCTGAGCCACGCCCCGTCCACCCTCGTAGTAGGCAAAGGAATTCCCGCCTTTTACCAGGATGATGGACAGCTTTCCAAAACGACACCACTGCGTTTACCGCCGATTCAGGTCGTGCGTTGTTGGTGCGCAGAAGCACGAGGACATCTCCACAAAGACGCACTAGTAACGATCACATTGCCAAAGGCACACAAGGTTGCTGGTGAGGTTTCCCCCGTGGCCCATCACGTATTCTTAGTGTACAATATACACGGGGCATATGAAAACATGCTAGGTAACGCTTACTGACTTACTCGTAGAAAATACTCCGGTTGGGTAGGCCATGATGCTCATTTTACAGAAACTAAACCTCAACAGGAAGCACTTACAAATATAAACGTAGCAGGTGCCCCAGTTGAAGCTCAGCTTCTGGAAAGGACAAGCCACCCTAACTTGGGCTTGGCAAAGATAAAGCAAGGCTGTGCGCTCATAGATTCCATAGCAGAAAAAGATCTAGAATCCTTCCTGGAGGTCAACTGATGATGTACTGGAGCGTAATCTGTATCTGACTGTGACGCGCGGGTTCTATCTTCCTCTCCTGCAGACACAGAGTAGCTGGTTCTCCCTTTATGAATCACCTGTAAGCTCTGCCCGCTGAGCCACGCCCCGTCCACCCTCGTAGTAGGCAAAGGAATTCCCGCCTTTTACCAGGATGATGGACAGCTTTCCAAAACGACACCACTGCGTTTACCGCCGATTCAGGTTGTGCGCAGATGCACGAGGACATCTCCACAAAGACGCACTAGTAACGATCACATTGCCAAAGGCACACAAGGTTGCTGGTGAGGTTTCCCCCGTGGCCCATCACGTAGTCTTAGTGTACAATATACACGGGGCATATGAAAACATGCTAGGTAACGCTTACTGACTTACTCGTAGAAAATACTCCGGTTGGGTAGGCCATGATGCTCATTTTACAGAAACTAAACCTCAACAGGAAGCACTTACAAATATAAACGTAGCAGGTGCCCCAGTTGAAGCTCAGCTTCTGGAAAGGACAAGCCACCCTAACTCTTGGGCTGGGAAAGATAAAGCAAGGCTGTGCGCTCATAGATTCCATAGCAGAAAACAATCTAGAATCCTTCCTGGAGGTGAATTGATGATGTACTGGAGCGTAATCTGTATCTGACTGTGACGCGCGGGTTCTATCTTCCTCTCCTGCAGACACAGAGTAGCTGGTTCTCCCTTTATGAATCACCTGTAAGCTCTGCCCGCTGAGCCACGCCCCGTCCACCCTCGTAGTAGGCAAAGGAATTCCCGCCTTTTACCAGGATGATGGACAGCTTTCCAAAACGACACCACTGCGTTTACCGCCGATTCAGGTCGTGCGTTGTTGGTGCGCAGAAGCACGAGGACATCTCCACAAAGACGCACTAGTAACGATCACATTGCCAAA
This sequence comes from Pleurodeles waltl, assembly GCF_031143425.1. NCBI lineage: Eukaryota > Metazoa > Chordata > Amphibia > Caudata > Salamandridae > Pleurodeles > Pleurodeles waltl. The sequence goes on along the minus strand of NW_027150105.1, from coordinate 11,146 downwards.
GGCACACAAGGTTGCTGGTGAGGTTTCCCCCGTGGCCCATCACGTAGTCTTAGTGTACAATATACACGGGGCATATGAAAACATGCTAGGTAACGCTTACTGACTTACTCGTAGAAAATACTCCGGTTGGGTAGGCCATGATGCTCATTTTACAGAAACTAAACCTCAACAGGAAGCACTTACAAATATAAACGTAGCAGGTGCCCCAGTTGAAGCTCAGCTTCTGGAAAGGACAAGCCACCCTAACTCTTGGGCTGGGAAAGATAAAGCAAGGCTGTGCGCTCATAGATTCCATAGCAGAAAACAATCTAGAATCCTTCCTGGAGGTGAATTGATGATGTACTGGAGCGTAATCTGTATCTGACTGTGACGCGCGGGTTCTATCTTCCTCTCCTGCAGACACAGAGTAGAAGGTTCTCCCTTTATGAATCACCTGTAAGCTCCGCCCGCTGAGCCACGCCCCGTCCACCCTCGTAGTAGGCAAGGGAATTCCCGCCGTTTACCAGGATGATGGACAGCTTTCCAAAACGACACCACTGCGTTTACCGCCGATTCAGGTTGTGCGCAGAAGCACGAGGACATCTCCACAAAGACGCACTAGTAACGATCACATTGCCAAAGGCACACAAGGTTGCTGGTGAGGTTTCCCCCGTGGCCCATCACGTAGTCTTAGTGCACAATATAAACGGGGCATATGAAAACATGCTAGGTAACGGTTACTGACTTACTCGTAGAAAATACTCCGGTCGGGTAGGCCATGATGCTCATTTTACAGAAACTAAACCTCAAAGGAAGCACTTACAAATATAAACGTAGCAGGTGCCCCAGTTGAAGCTCAGCTTCTGGAAAGGACAAGCCACCCTAACTTGGGCTTGGCAAAGATAAAGCAAGGCTGTGCGCTCATAGATTCCATAGCAGAAAAAGATCTAGAATCCTTCCTGGAGGTCAACTGATGATGTACTGGAGCGTAATCTGTATCTGACTGTGACGCGCGGGTTCTATCTTCCTCTCCTGCAGACACAGAGTAGCTGGTTCTCCCTTTATGAATCACCTGTAAGCTCTGCCCGGTGAGCCACGCCCCGTCCACCCTCGTAGTAGGCAAAGGAATTCCCGCCTTTTACCAGGATGATGGACAGCTTTCCAAAACGACACCACTGCGTTTACCGCCGATTCAGGTCGTGCGTTGTTGGTGCGCAGAAGCACGAGGACATCTCCACAAAGACGCACTAGTAACGATCACATTGCCAAAGGCACACAAGGTTGCTGGTGAGGTTTCCCCCGTGGCCCATCACGTAGTCTTAGTGTACAATATACACGGGGCATATGAAAACATGCTAGGTAACGCTTACTGACTTACTCGTAGAAAATACTCCGGTTGGGTAGGCCATGATGCTCATTTTACAGAAACTAAACCTCAACACGAAGCACTTACAAATATAAACGTAGCAGGTGCCCCAGTTGAAGCTCAGCTTCTGGAAAGGACAAGCCACCCTAACTCTTGGGCTGGGAAAGATAAAGCAAGGCTGTGCGCTCATAGATTCCATAGCAGAAAACAATCTAGAATCCTTCCTGGAGGTGAATTGATGATGTACTGGAGCGTAATCTGTATCTGACTGTGACGCGCGGGTTCTATCTTCCTCTCCTGCAGACACAGAGTAGCTGGTTCTCCCTTTATGAATCACCTGTAAGCTCTGCCCGCTGAGCCACGCCCCGTCCACCCTCGTAGTAGGCAAAGGAATTCCCGCCTTTTACCAGGATGATGGACAGCTTTCCAAAACGACACCACTGCGTTTACCGCCGATTCAGGTCGTGCGTTGTTGGTGCGCAGATGCACGAGGACATCTCCACAAAGACGCACTAGTAACGATCACATTGCCAAAGGCACACAAGGTTGCTGGTGAGGTTTCCCCCGTGGCCCATCACGTAGTCTTAGTGTACAATATACACGGGGCATATGAAAACATGCTAGGTAACGCTTACTGACTTACTCGTAGAAAATACTCCGGTTGGGTAGGCCATGATGCTGATTTTACAGAAACTAAACCTCAACAGGAAGCACTTACAAATATAAACGTAGCAGGTGCCCCAGTTGAAGCTCAGCTTCTGGAAAGGACAAGCCACCCTAACTCTTGGGCTGGGAAAGATAATGCAAGGCTGTGCGCTCATAGATTCCATAGCAGAAAACAATCTAGAATCCTTCCTGGAGGTGAATTGATGATGTACTGGACCGTAATCTGTATCTGACTGTGACGCGCGGGTTATATCTTCCTTTCCTGCAGACACAGAGTAGAAGGTTCTCCCTTTATGAATCACCTGTAAACTCCGCCCGCTGAGCCACGCCCCGTCCACCCTCGTAGTAGGCAAGGGAATTCCCGCCTTTTACCAGGATGATGGACAGCTTTCCAAAACGACACCACTGCGTTTACCGCCGATTCAGGTTGTGCGCAGAAGCACGCGGACATCTCCACAAAGACGCACTAGTAACGATCACATTGCCAAAGGCACACAAGGTTGCTGGTGAGGTTTCCCCCGTGGCCCATCACGTAGTCTTAGTGTACAATATAAACGGGGCATATGAAAACATGCTAGGTAACGGTTACTGACTTACTCGTAGAAAATACTCCGGTCGGGTAGGCCATGATGCTCATTTTACAGAAACTAAACCTCAAAGGAAGGACTTACAAATATAAACGTAGCAGGTGCCCCAGTTGAAGCTCAGCTTCTGGAAAGGACAAGCCACCCTAACTTGGGCTTGGCAAAGATAAAGCAAGGCTGTGCGCTCATAGATTCCATAGCAGAAAAAGATCTAGAATCCTTCCTGGAGGTCAACTGATGATGTACTGGAGCGTAATCTGTATCTGACTGTGACGCGCGGGTTCTATCTTCCTCTCCTGCAGACACAGAGTAGCTGGTTCTCCCTTTATGAATCACCTGTAAGCTCTGCCCGCTGAGCCACGCCCCGTCCACCCTCGTAGTAGGCAAAGGAATTCCCGCCTTTTACCAGGATGATGGACAGCTTTCCAAAACGACACCGCTGCGTTTACCGCCGATTCAGGTCGTGCGTTGTTGGTGCGCAGATGCACGAGGACATCTCCACAAAGACGCACTAGTAACGATCACATTGCCAAAGGCACACAAGGTTGCTGGTGAGGTTTCCCCCGTGGCCCATCACGTAGTCTTAGTGTACAATATACACGGGGCATATGAAAACATGCTAGGTAACGCTTACTGACTTACTCGTAGAAAATACTCCGGTTGGGTAGGCCATGATGCTCATTTTACAGAAACTAAACCTCAAAGGAAGCACTTACAAATATAAACGTAGCAGGTGCCCCAGTTGAAGCTCAGCTTCTGGAAAGGACAAGCCACCCTAACTCTTGGGCTGGGAAAGATAATGCAAGGCTGTGCGCTCATAGATTCCATAGCAGAAAACAATCTAGAATCCTTCCTGGAGGTGAATTGATGATGTACTGGACCGTAATCTGTATCTGACTGTGACGCGCGGGTTATATCTTCCTTTCCTGCAGACACAGAGTAGCTGGTTCTCCCTTAATGAATCACCTGTAAGCTCCGCCCGCTGAGCCACGCCCCGTCCACCCTCGTAGTAGGCAAAGGAATTCCCGCCTTTTACCAGGATGATGGACAGCTTTCCAAAACGACACCACTGCGTTTACCGCCGATTCAGGTCGTGCGTTGTTGGTGCGCAGAAGCACGAGGACATCTCCACAAAGACGCACTAGTAACGATCACATTGCCAAAGGCACACAAGGTTGCTGGTGAGGTTTCCCCCGTGGCCCATCACGTAGTCTTAGTGTACAATATACACGGGGCATATGAAAACATGCTAGGTAACGCTTACTGACTTACTCGTAGAAAATACTCCGGTTGGGTAGGCCATGATGCTCATTTTACAGAAACTAAACCTCAACAGGAAGCACTTACAAATATAAACGTAGCAGGTGCCCCAGTTGAAGCTCAGCTTCTGGAAAGGACAAGCCACCCTAACTCTTGGGCTGGGAAAGATAAAGCAAGGCTGTGCGCTCATAGATTCCATAGCAGAAAACAATCTAGAATCCTTCCTGGAGGTGAATTGATGATGTACTGGAGCGTAATCTGTATCTGACTGTGACGCGCGGGTTCTATCTTCCTCTCCTGCAGACACAGAGTAGAAGGTTCTCCCTTTATGAATCACCTGTAAGCTCCGCCCGCTGAGCCACGCCCCGTCCACCCTCGTAGTAGGCAAGGGAATTCCCGCCGTTTACCAGGATGATGGACAGCTTTCCAAAACGACACCACTGCGTTTACCGCCGATTCAGGTTGTGCGCAGAAGCACGAGGACATCTCCACAAAGACGCACTAGTAACGATCACATTGCCAAAGGCACACAAGGTTGCTGGTGAGGTTTCCCCCGTGGCCCATCACGTAGTCTTAGTGTACAATATAAACGGGGCATATGAAAACATGCTAGGTAACGGTTACTGACTTACTCGTAGAAAATACTCCGGTCGGGTAGGCCATGATGCTCATTTTACAGAAACTAAACCTCAAAGGAAGCACTTACAAATATAAACGTAGCAGGTGCCCCAGTTGAAGCTCAGCTTCTGGAAAGGACAAGCCACCCTAACTTGGGCTTGGCAAAGATAAAGCAAGGCTGTGCGCTCATAGATTCCATAGCAGAAAAAGATCTAGAATCCTTCCTGGAGGTCAACTGATGATGTACTGGAGCGTAATCTGTATCTGACTGTGACGCGCGGGTTCTATCTTCCTCTCCTGCAGACACAGAGTAGCTGGTTCTCCCTTTATGAATCACCTGTAAGCTCCGCCCGCTGAGCCACGCCCCGTCCACCCTCGTAGTAGGCAAAGGAATTCCCGCCTTTTACCAGGATGATGGACAGCTTTCCAAAACGACACCACTGCGTTTACCGCCGATTCAGGTTGTGCGCAGAAGCACGAGGACATCTCCACAAAGACGCACTAGTAACGATCACATTGCCAAAGGCACACAAGGTTGCTGGTGAGGTTTCCCCCGTGGCCCATCACGTATTCTTAGTGTACAATATACACGGGGCATATGAAAACATGCTAGGTAACGCTTACTGACTTACTCGTAGAAAATACTCCGGTTGGGTAGGCCATGATGCTCATTTTACAGAAACTAAACCTCAACAGGAAGCACTTACAAATATAAACGTAGCAGGTGCCCCAGTTGAAGCTCAGCTTCTGGAAAGGACAAGCCACCCTAACTCTTGGGCTGGGAAAGATAAAGCAAGGCTGTGCGCTCATAGATTCCATAGCAGAAAACAATCTAGAATCCTTCCTGGAGGTGAATTGATGATGTACTGGAGCGTAATCTGTATCTGACTGTGACGCGCGGGTTCTATCTTCCTCTCCTGCAGACACAGAGTAGCTGGTTCTCCCTTTATGAATCACCTGTAAGCTCTGCCCGCTGAGCCACGCCCCGTCCACCCTCGTAGTAGGCAAAGGAATTCCCGCCTTTTACCAGGATGATGGACAGCTTTCCAAAACGACACCACTGCGTTTACCGCCGATTCAGGTCGTGCGTTGTTGGTGCGCAGAAGCACGAGGACATCTCCACAAAGACGCACTAGTAACGATCACATTGCCAAAGGCACACAAGGTTGCTGGTGAGGTTTCCCCCGTGGCCCATCACGTAGTCTTAGTGTACAATATACACGGGGCATATGAAAACATGCTAGGTAACGCTTACTGACTTACTCGTAGAAAATACTCCGGTTGGGTAGGCCATGATGCTCATTTTACAGAAACTAAACCTCAACAGGAAGCACTTACAAATATAAACGTAGCAGGTGCCCCAGTTGAAGCTCAGCTTCTGGAAAGGACAAGCCACCCTAACTCTTGGGCTGGGAAAGATAATGCAAGGCTGTGCGCTCATAGATTCCATAGCAGAAAACAATCTAGAATCCTTCCTGGAGGTGAATTGATGATGTACTGGACCGTAATCTGTATCTGACTGTGACGCGCGGGTTATATCTTCCTTTCCTGCAGACACAGAGTAGCTGGTTCTCCCTTAATGAATCACCTGTAAGCTCCGCCCGCTGAGCCACGCCCCGTCCACCCTCGTAGTAGGCAAAGGAATTCCCGCCTTTTACCAGGATGATGGACAGCTTTCCAAAACGACACCACTGCGTTTACCGCCGATTCAGGTTGTGCGCAGAAGCACGAGGACATCTCCACAAAGACGCACTAGTAACGATCACATTGCCAAAGGCACACAAGGTTGCTGGTGAGGTTTCCCCCGTGGCCCATCACGTATTCTTAGTGTACAATATACACGGGGCATATGAAAACATGCTAGGTAACGCTTACTGACTTACTCGTAGAAAATACTCCGGTTGGGTAGGCCATGATGCTCATTTTACAGAAACTAAACCTCAACAGGAAGCACTTACAAATATAAACGTAGCAGGTGCCCCAGTTGAAGCTCAGCTTCTGGAAAGGACAAGCCACCCTAACTCTTGGGCTGGGAAAGATAAAGCAAGGCTGTGCGCTCATAGATTCCATAGCAGAAAACAATCTAGAATCCTTCCTGGAGGTGAATTGATGATGTACTGGAGCGTAATCTGTATCTGACTGTGACGCGCGGGTTCTATCTTCCTCTCCTGCAGACACAGAGTAGCTGGTTCTCCCTTTATGAATCACCTGTAAGCTCTGCCCGCTGAGCCACGCCCCGTCCACCCTCGTAGTAGGCAAAGGAATTCCCGCCTTTTACCAGGATGATGGACAGCTTTCCAAAACGACACCACTGCGTTTACCGCCGATTCAGGTCGTGCGTTGTTGGTGCGCAGAAGCACGAGGACATCTCCACAAAGACGCACTAGTAACGATCACATTGCCAAAGGCACACAAGGTTGCTGGTGAGGTTTCCCCCGTGGCCCATCACGTAGTCTTAGTGTACAATATACACGGGGCATATGAAAACATGCTAGGTAACGCTTACTGACTTACTCGTAGAAAATACTCCGGTTGGGTAGGCCATGATGCTCATTTTACAGAAACTAAACCTCAACAGGAAGCACTTACAAATATAAACGTAGCAGGTGCCCCAGTTGAAGCTCAGCTTCTGGAAAGGACAAGCCACCCTAACTCTTGGGCTGGGAAAGATAATGCAAGGCTGTGCGCTCATAGATTCCATAGCAGAAAACAATCTAGAATCCTTCCTGGAGGTGAATTGATGATGTACTGGACCGTAATCTGTATCTGACTGTGACGCGCGGGTTATATCTTCCTTTCCTGCAGACACAGAGTAGAAGGTTCTCCCTTTATGAATCACCTGTAAGCTCCGCCCGCTGAGCCACGCCCCGTCCACCCTCGTAGTAGGCAAGGGAATTCCCGCCTTTTACCAGGATGATGGACAGCTTTCCAAAACGACACCACTGCGTTTACCGCCGATTCAGGTTGTGCGCAGAAGCACGCGGACATCTCCACAAAGACGCACTAGTAACGATCACATTGCCAAAGGCACACAAGGTTGCTGGTGAGGTTTCCCCCGTGGCCCATCACGTAGTCTTAGTGTACAATATAAACGGGGCATATGAAAACATGCTAGGTAACGGTTACTGACTTACTCGTAGAAAATACTCCGGTCGGGTAGGCCATGATGCTCATTTTACAGAAACTAAACCTCAAAGGAAGCACTTACAAATATAAACGTAGCAGGTGCCCCAGTTGAAGCTCAGCTTCTGGAAAGGACAAGCCACCCTAACTTGGGCTTGGCAAAGATAAAGCAAGGCTGTGCGCTCATAGATTCCATAGCAGAAAAAGATCTAGAATCCTTCCTGGAGGTCAACTGATGATGTACTGGAGCGTAATCTGTATCTGACTGTGACGCGCGGGTTCTATCTTCCTCTCCTGCAGACACAGAGTAGCTGGTTCTCCCTTTATGAATCACCTGTAAGCTCTGCCCGCTGAGCCACGCCCCGTCCACCCTCGTAGTAGGCAAAGGAATTCCCGCCTTTTACCAGGATGATGGACAGCTTTCCAAAACGACACCACTGCGTTTACCGCCGATTCAGGTCGTGCGTTGTTGGTGCGCAGAAGCACGAGGACATCTCCACAAAGACGCACTAGTAACGATCACATTGCCAAAGGCACACAAGGTTGCTGGTGAGGTTTCCCCCGTGGCCCATCACGTAGTCTTAGTGTACAATATACACGGGGCATATGAAAACATGCTAGGTAACGCTTACTGACTTACTCGTAGAAAATACTCCGGTTGGGTAGGCCATGATGCTCATTTTACAGAAACTAAACCTCAACACGAAGCACTTACAAATATAAACGTAGCAGGTGCCCCAGTTGAAGCTCAGCTTCTGGAAAGGACAAGCCACCCTAACTCTTGGGCTGGGAAAGATAATGCAAGGCTGTGCGCTCATAGATTCCATAGCAGAAAACAATCTAGAATCCTTCCTGGAGGTGAATTGATGATGTACTGGACCGTAATCTGTATCTGACTGTGACGCGCGGGTTATATCTTCCTTTCCTGCAGACACAGAGTAGCTGGTTCTCCCTTAATGAATCACCTGTAAGCTCCGCCCGCTGAGCCACGCCCCGTCCACCCTCGTAGTAGGCAAAGGAATTCCCGCCTTTTACCAGGATGATGGACAGCTTTCCAAAACGACACCACTGCGTTTACCGCCGATTCAGGTCGTGCGTTGTTGGTGCGCAGAAGCACGAGGACATCTCCACAAAGACGCACTAGTAACGATCACATTGCCAAAGGCACACAAGGTTGCTGGTGAGGTTTCCCCCGTGGCCCATCACGTAGTCTTAGTGTACAATATACACGGGGCATATGAAAACATGCTAGGTAACGCTTACTGACTTACTCGTAGAAAATACTCCGGTTGGGTAGGCCATGATGCTCATTTTACAGAAACTAAACCTCAACAGGAAGCACTTACAAATATAAACGTAGCAGGTGCCCCAGTTGAAGCTCAGCTTCTGGAAAGGACAAGCCACCCTAACTCTTGGGCTGGGAAAGATAAAGCAAGGCTGTGCGCTCATAGATTCCATAGCAGAAAACAATCTAGAATCCTTCCTGGAGGTGAATTGATGATGTACTGGAGCGTAATCTGTATCTGACTGTGACGCGCGGGTTCTATCTTCCTCTCCTGCAGACACAGAGTAGAAGGTTCTCCCTTTATGAATCACCTGTAAGCTCCGCCCGCTGAGCCACGCCCCGTCCACCCTCGTAGTAGGCAAGGGAATTCCCGCCGTTTACCAGGATGATGGACAGCTTTCCAAAACGACACCACTGCGTTTACCGCCGATTCAGGTTGTGCGCAGAAGCACGAGGACATCTCCACAAAGACGCACTAGTAACGATCACATTGCCAAAGGCACACAAGGTTGCTGGTGAGGTTTCCCCCGTGGCCCATCACGTAGTCTTAGTGTACAATATAAACGGGGCATATGAAAACATGCTAGGTAACGGTTACTGACTTACTCGTAGAAAATACTCCGGTCGGGTAGGCCATGATGCTCATTTTACAGAAACTAAACCTCAAAGGAAGCACTTACAAATATAAACGTAGCAGGTGCCCCAGTTGAAGCTCAGCTTCTGGAAAGGACAAGCCACCCTAACTTGGGCTTGGCAAAGATAAAGCAAGGCTGTGCGCTCATAGATTCCATAGCAGAAAAAGATCTAGAATCCTTCCTGGAGGTCAACTGATGATGTACTGGAGCGTAATCTGTATCTGACTGTGACGCGCGGGTTCTATCTTCCTCTCCTGCAGACACAGAGTAGCTGGTTCTCCCTTTATGAATCACCTGTAAGCTCCGCCCGCTGAGCCACGCCCCGTCCACCCTCGTAGTAGGCAAAGGAATTCCCGCCTTTTACCAGGATGATGGACAGCTTTCCAAAACGACACCACTGCGTTTACCGCCGATTCAGGTTGTGCGCAGAAGCACGAGGACATCTCCACAAAGACGCACTAGTAACGATCACATTGCCAAAGGCACACAAGGTTGCTGGTGAGGTTTCCCCCGTGGCCCATCACGTATTCTTAGTGTACAATATACACGGGGCATATGAAAACATGCTAGGTAACGCTTACTGACTTACTCGTAGAAAATACTCCGGTTGGGTAGGCCATGATGCTCATTTTACAGAAACTAAACCTCAACAGGAAGCACTTACAAATATAAACGTAGCAGGTGCCCCAGTTGAAGCTCAGCTTCTGGAAAGGACAAGCCACCCTAACTCTTGGGCTGGGAAAGATAAAGCAAGGCTGTGCGCTCATAGATTCCATAGCAGAAAACAATCTAGAATCCTTCCTGGAGGTGAATTGATGATGTACTGGAGCGTAATCTGTATCTGACTGTGACGCGCGGGTTCTATCTTCCTCTCCTGCAGACACAGAGTAGCTGGTTCTCCCTTTATGAATCACCTGTAAGCTCTGCCCGCTGAGCCACGCCCCGTCCACCCTCGTAGTAGGCAAAGGAATTCCCGCCTTTTACCAGGATGATGGACAGCTTTCCAAAACGACACCACTGCGTTTACCGCCGATTCAGGTCGTGCGTTGTTGGTGCGCAGAAGCACGAGGACATCTCCACAAAGACGCACTAGTAACGATCACATTGCCAAAGGCACACAAGGTTGCTGGTGAGGTTTCCCCCGTGGCCCATCACGTAGTCTTAGTGTACAATATACACGGGGCATATGAAAACATGCTAGGTAACGCTTACTGACTTACTCGTAGAAAATACTCCGGTTGGGTAGGCCATGATGCTCATTTTACAGAAACTAAACCTCAACAGGAAGCACTTACAAATATAAACGTAGCAGGTGCCCCAGTTGAAGCTCAGCTTCTGGAAAGGACAAGCCACCCTAACTCTTGGGCTGGGAAAGATAAAGCAAGGCTGTGCGCTCATAGATTCCATAGCAGAAAACAATCTAGAATCCTTCCTGGAGGTGAATTGATGATGTACTGGAGCGTAATCTGTATCTGACTGTGACGCGCGGGTTCTATCTTCCTCTCCTGCAGACACAGAGTAGAAGGTTCTCCCTTTATGAATCACCTGTAAGCTCCGCCCGCTGAGCCACGCCCCGTCCACCCTCGTAGTAGGCAAGGGAATTCCCGCCGTTTACCAGGATGATGGACAG
>NW_027150104.1:0-95480 GCF_031143425.1 Pleurodeles waltl | reverse complement strand
TGTCACTTTTTTGACAAAAACTATGAATTTGCACTTTTTCACTATTTGGATCAAAAAAGTTTATCTTTCCATCCAATAAGTCAAAATGTCCCATTCTGACATGGGAAGCGGCACACATGTCAACTTAGACAAAAGTTGAATATTTTTCTAAGTCCCATCTCATAATGAGATGGGATTTAGAAAAAAATTCAACTTTTGTGAAAAGTCAAAAGAGATTCCAAGTCCTTTGTCAGAATGGGAATTTGTTACTTCTTTGAAGAAGAAAATTAAATTTGGAAGTTTTCACTTTTTGGACGATAAAGGTTGAAATTTTTTCTAAGTCCCCATTCAGAATGGGTCTTTGTGACTTTTTTGAAGAAATGTAGTTAATTTGGATTTTTTCACTTTTTGGATGAAAAAAGTTGATATTTTTAAAAGTGCCAACTCAGAACCGGACTTTGTCACTTTTTTGAAGAAAAAAATTGAAATTTGTTTTTTTCACTTTTGGGACTAAAAAAGATGAAATTTTGATTTTTTCACTTTTTGGATGAAAAAAGTTGAAATTTTTTCCAAGTGCCCACTCAGAATGGAATTTTTTTCACTTTTTTGAAGAAAAAAATTGAAATTTGATTTTTTCACTTTTGGGACTAAAAAAGATGAAATTTGGATTTTTTCACTTTTTGGTGAAAAAAGTTGAAATTTTTTCCAAGTGCCACTCAGAACAGATTTTTTTTCACTTTTTTGAAGAAAAAAATGAAATTTGATTTTTTCACTTTTGGGACTAAAAAAGATGAAATTTTGATTTTTTCATTTTTTTGGTGAAAAAAGTTGAAATTTTTTCCAAGTGCCCACTCAGAATAGAATTTTTTTCACTTTTTTGAAGAAAAAAATTGAAATTTGATTTTTTTTACTTTTGGGACTAAAAAAGATGAAATTTGGATTTTTTCACTTTTTGGATGAAAAAAGTTGAAATTTTTTCCAAGTGCCCACTCAGAATGGGACTTTGTCACTTTTTTGACAAAAACTATGAATTTGCACTTTTTCACTATTTGGATCAAAAAAGTTTATCTTTCCATCCAATAAGTCAAAATGTCCCATTCTGACATGGGAAGCGGCACACATGTCAACTTAGACAAAAGTTGAATATTTTTCTAAGTCCCATCTCATAATGAGATGGGACTTAGAAAAAAATTCAACTTTTGTGAAAAGTCAAAAGAGATTCCAAGTCCTTTGTCAGAATGGGAATTTGTTACTTCTTTGAAGAAGAAAATTAAATTTGGAAGTTTTCACTTTTTGGACGATAAAGGTTGAAATTTTTTCTAAGTCCCAATGGGACTTTGTGACTTTTTTGAAGAAATGTAGTGAATTTGGATTTTTTCACTTTTTGGATGAAAAAAGTTGAAATTTTTTAAAAGTGCCAACTCAGAACCGGACTTTGTCACTTTTTTGAAGAAAAAAATTGAAATTTGTTTTTTTCACTTTTGGGACAAAAAAAGATGAAATTTTGATTTTTTCACTTTTTGGATGAAAAAAGTTGAAATTTTTTCCAAGTGCCCACTCAGAATGGAATTTTTTTTCACTTTTTTGATGAAAAAAATTGAAATTTGATTTTTCACTTTTGGGACTAAAAAAGATGAAATTTGGATTTTTTCACTTTTTGGTGAAAAAAGTTGAAATTTTTTCCAAGTGCCACTCAGAACAGATTTTTTTTTCACTTTTTTGAAGAAAAAAATGAAATTTGATTTTTTCACTTTTGGGACTTAAAAAGATGAAATTTTGATTTTTTTATTTTTTTGGTGAAAAAAGTTGAAATTTTTTCCAAGTGCCCACTCAGAATAGATTTTTTTTCACTTTTTTGAAGAAAAAAATTGAAATTTGATTTTTTTACTTTTGGGACTAAAAAAGATGAAATTTGGATTTTTTCACTTTTTGGATGAAAAAAGTTGAAATTTTTTCCAAGTGCCCACTCAGAATGGGACTTTGTCACTTTTTTGACAAAAACTATGAATTTGCACTTTTTCACTATTTGGATCAAAAAAGTTTATCTTTCCATCCAATAAGTCAAAATGTCCCATTCTGACATGGGAAGCGGCACACATGTCAACTTAGACAAAAGTTGAATATTTTTCTAAGTCCCATCTCATAATGAGATGGGACTTAGAAAAAAATTCAACTTTTGTGAAAAGTCAAAGAGATTCCAAGTCCTTTGTCAGAATGGGAATTTGTTACTTCTTTGAAGAAGAAAATTAAATTTGGAAGTTTTCACTTTTGGACGATAAAGGTTGAAATTTTTTCTAAGTCCCAATGGGACTTTGTGACTTTTTTGAAGAAATGTAGTGAATTTGGATTTTTTCACTTTTTGGATGAAAAAAGTTGAAATTTTTTAAAAGTGCCAACTCAGAACCGGACTTTGTCACTTTTTTGAAGAAAAAAATTGAAATTTGATTTTTTCACTTTTGGGACTAAAAAAGATGAAATTTGGATTTTTTCACTTTTTGGATGAAAAAAGTTGAAATTTTTTCCAAGTGCCCACTCAGAATGGAATTTTTTTCACTTTTTGAAGAAAAAAATTGAAATTTGATTTTTTCACTTTTGGGACTAAAAAAGATGAAATTTGGATTTTTTCACTTTTTGGTGAAAAAAGTTGAAATGTTTTCCAAGTGCCACTCAGAACAGATTTTTTTTCACTTTTTTGAAGAAAAAAATGAAATTTGATTTTTTCACTTTTGGGACTAAAAAAGATGAAATTTTGATTTTTTTCATTTTTTTGGTGAAAAAAGTTGAAATTTTTTCCAAGTGCCCACTCAGAATAGAATTTGTTCACTTTTTTGAAGAAAAAAATAGAAATTTGATTTTTTTACTTTTGGGACTAAAAAAGATGAAATTTGGATTTTTTCACTTTTTGGATGAAAAAAGTTGAATTTTTTTCCAAGTGCCCACTCAGAATGGGACTTTGTCACTTTTTGACAAAAACTATGAATTTGCACTTTTTCACTATTTGGATCAAAAAAGTTTATCTTTCCATCCAATAAGTCAAAATGTCCCATTCTGACATGGGAAGCGGCACACATGTCAACTTAGACAAAAGTTGAATATTTTTCTAAGTCCCATCTCATAATGAGATGGGACTTAGAAAAAAATTCAACTTTTGTGAAAAGTCAAAAGAGATTCGAAGTCCTTTGTCAGAATGGGAATTTGTTACTTCTTTGAAGAAGAAAATTAAATTTGGAAGTTTTCACTTTTTGGACGATAAAGGTTGAAATTTTTTCTAAGTCCCAATGGGACTTTGTGACTTTTTTGAAGAAATGTAGTGAATTTGGATTTTTTCACTTTTTGGATGAAAAAAGTTGAAATTTTTTAAAAGTGCCAACTCAGAACCGGACTTTGTCACTTTTTTGAAGAAAAAATTGAAATTTGATTTTTTCACTTTTGGGACTAAAAAAGATGAAATTTGGATTTTTTCACTTTTTGGATGAAAAAAGTTGAAATTTTTTCCAAGTGCCCACTCAGAATGGAATTTTTTTCACTTTTTTGAAGAAAAAGATTTAAATTTGATTTTTTCACTTTTGGGACTAAAAAAGATGAAATTTGGATTTTTTCACTTTTTGGTGAAAAAAGTTGAAATTTTTTCCAAGTGCCACTCAGAACAGATTTTTTTTCACTTTTTTGAAGAAAAAAATGAAATTTGATTTTTTCACTTTTGGGACTAAAAAAGATGAAATTTGGATTTTTTCACTTTTTTGGTGAAAAAAGTTGAAATTTTTTCCAAGTGCCCACTCAGAATAGAATTTTTTTCACTTTTTTGAAGAAAAAAATTGAAATTTGATTTTTTTACTTTTGGGACTAAAAAAGATGAAATTTGGATTTTTTCACTTTTTGGATGAAAAAAGTTGAAATTATTTCCAAGTGCCCACTCAGAATGGGACTTTGTCACTTTTTTGACAAAAAACTATGAATTTGCACTTTTTCACTATTTGGATCAAAAAAGTTTATCTTTCCATCCAATAAGTCAAAATGTCCCATTCTGACATGGGAAGCGGCACACATGTCAACTTAGACAAAAGTTGAATATTTTTCTAAGTCCCATCTCATAATGAGATGGGACTTAGAAAAAAATTCAACTTTTGTGAAAAGTCAAAAGAGATTCCAAGTCCTTTGTCAGAATGGGAATTTGTTACTTCTTTGAAGAAGAAAATTAAATTTCGAAGTTTTCACTTTTTGGACGATAAAGATTGAAATTATTTCTAAGTCCCCATTCAGAATGGGACTTTGTGACTTTTTTGAAGAAATGTAGTGAATTTGGATTTTTTCACTTTTTGGATGAAAAAAGTTGAAATTTTTTAAAAGTGCCAACTCAGAACCGGACTTTGTCACTTTTTTGAAGAAAAAAATTGAAATTTGATTTTTTCACTTTTGGGACTAAAAAGATGAAATTTGGATTTTTTCACTTTTTGGATGAAAAAAGTTGAAATTTTTTCCAAGTGCCCACTCAGAATGGAATTTTTTCACTTTTCTGAAGAAAGAAATTTAAATTTGATTTTTTCACTTTTGGGACTAAAAAAGATGAAATTAGGATTTTTTCACTTTTTTGGTGAAAAAAGTTGAAATTTTTTCCAAGTGCCCACTCAGAATAGAATTTTTTTCACTTTTTTGAAGAAAAAAATTGAAATTAGATTTTTTCACTTTTGGGACTAAAAAAGATGAAATTTGTATTTTTTCATTTTTTTGGTGAAAAAAGTTGAAATTTTTTCCAAGTGCCCACTCAGAATAGAATTTTTTTCACTTTTTTTAAGAAAAAATTGAAATTTGATTTTTTCACTTTTGGGACTAAAAAAGATGAAATTTGGATTTTTTCATTTTTTGGGTGAAAAAAGTTGAAATTTTTTCCAAGTGCCCACTCAGAATAGAATTTTTTACACTTTTTGAAGAAAAAAATTGAAATTTGATTTTTTTACTTTTGGGACTAAAAAAGATGAAATTTGGATTTTTTCACTTTTTGGATGAAAAAAGTTGAAATTTTTTCCAAGTGCCCACTCAGAATGGGACTTTGTCACTATTTTGACAAAACTATGAATTTGCACTTTTTCACTATTTGGATCAAAAAAGTTTATCTTTCCATCCAATAAGTCAAAATGTCCCATTCTGACATGGGAAGCGGCACACATGCCAACTTAGACAAAAGTTGAATATTTTTCTAAGTCCCATCTCATAATGAGATGGGACTTAGAAAAAAATTCAACTTTTGTGAAAAGTCAAAAGAGATTCCAAGTCTTTTGTCAGAATGGGAATTTGTTACTTCTTTGAAGAAGAAAATTAAATTTGGAAGTTTTCACTTTTTGGACGATAAAGGTTGAAATTTTTTCTAAGTCCCCATTCAGAATGGGACTTTGTGACTTTTTTGAAGAAATGTAGTGAATTTGGATTTTTTCACTTTTTGGATGAAAAAAGTTGAAATTTTTTAAAAGTGCCAACTCAGAACCGGACTTTGTCACTTTTTTGAAGAAAAAAATTGAAATTAGATTTTTTCACTTTTGGGACTAAAAAAGATGAAATTTGGATTTTTTCACTTTTTGGATGAAAAAAGTTGAAATTGTTTCCAAGTGCCCACTCAGAATGGAATTTTTTTCACTTTTTTGAAGAAAAAAATGGATATTTGATTTTTTCACTTTTGGGACTAAAAAAGATGAAATTTGGATTTTTTCACTTTTTGGATGAAAAAAGTTGAAATTTTTTCCAAGTGCCCACTCAGAATGGAATTTTTTTCACTTTTCTGAAGAAAGAAATTGAAATTTGTTTTTTTCACTTTGGGACTAAAAAAGATGAAATTTGGATTTTTTCACTTTTTTGGTGAAAAAAGTTGAAATTTTTTCCAAGTGCCCACTCAGAATAGAATTTTTTTCACTTTTTTGAAGAAAAAAAATGAAATTAGATTTTTTCACTTTTGGGACTAGAAAAAGATGAAATTTGGATTTTTTCATTTTTTTGGTGAAAAAAGTTGAAATTTTTTCCAAGTGCCCACTCAGAATAGAATTTTTTTTTTCACTTTTTTGAAGAAAAAAATTGAAATTTGATTTTTTTACTTTTGGGACTAAAAAGATGAAATTTAGATTTTTTCACTTTTTGGATGAAAAAAGTTGAAATTTTTTCCAAGTGCCCTCTCAGAATGGGACTTTGTCACTTTTTTGACAAAAACTATGAATTTGCACTTTTTCACTATTTGGATCAAAAAAGTTTATCTTTCCATCCAATAAGTCAAAATGTCCCATTCTGACATGGGAAGCGGCACACATGTCAACTTAGACAAAAGTTGAATATTTTTCTAAGTCCCATCTCATAATGAGATGGGATTTAGAAAAAAATTCAACTTTTGTGAAAAGTCAAAAGAGATTCCAAGTCCTTTGTCAGAATGGGAATTTGTTACTTCTTTGAAGAAGAAAATTAAATTTGGAAGTTTTCACTTTTTGGACGATAAAGTTGAAATTTTTTCTAAGTCCCCATTCAGAATGGGACTTTGTGACTTTTTTGAAGAAATGTAGTGAATTTGGATTTTTTCACTTTTTGGATGAAAAAGTTGATATTTTTTAAAAGTGCCAACTCAGAACCGGACTTTGTCACTTTTTTGAAGAAAAAAATTGAAATTTGATTTTTCACTTTGGGGACTAAAAAAGATGAAATTTGGATTTTTTCACTTTTTGGATGAAAAAAGTTGAAATTTTTTCCAAGTGCCCACTCAGAATGGAATTTTTTTCACTTTTTTGAAGAAAAAAATTTAAATTTGATTTTTTCACTTTTGGGACTAAAAAAGATGAAATTTGGATTTTTTCACTTTTTGGTGAAAAAGTTGAATTTTTTTCCAAGTGCCACTCAGAACAGATTTTTTTTCACTTTTTTGAAGAAAAAATGAAATTTGATTTTTTCACTTTTGGGACTAAAAAAGATGAAATTTGGATTTTTTCATTTTTTTGGTGAAAAAAGTTGAAATTTTTTCCAAGTGCCCACTCAGAATAGAATTTTGTTCACTTTTTTGAAGAAAAAAATAGAAATTTGATTTTTTTACTTTTGGGACTAAAAAAGATGAAATTTGGATTTTTTCACTTTTTGGATGAAAAAAGTTGAATTTTTTTCCAAGTGCCCACTCAGAATGGGACTTTGTCACTTTTTTGACAAAAACTATGAATTTGCACTTTTTCACTATTTGGATCAAAAAAGTTTATCTTTCCATCCAATAAGTCAAAATGTCCCATTCTGACATGGGAAGCGGCACACATGTCAACTTAGACAAAAGTTGAATATTTTTCTAAGTCCCATCTCATAATGAGATGGGACTTAGAAAAAATTCAACTTTTGTGAAAAGTCAAAAGAGATTCGAAGTCCTTTGTCAGAATGGGAATTTGTTACTTCTTTGAAGAAGAAAATTAAATTTGGAAGTTTTCACTTTTTTGGACGATAAAGGTTGAAATTTTTTCTAAGTCCCAATGGGACTTTGTGACTTTTTGAAGAAATGTAGTGAATTTGGATTTTTTCACTTTTTGGATGAAAAAAGTTGAAATTTTTTAAAAGTGCCAACTCAGAACCGGACTTTGTCACTTTTTTGAAGAAAAAAATTGAAATTTGATTTTTTCACTTTTGGGACTAAAAAAGATGAAATTTGGATTTTTTCACTTTTTGGATGAAAAAAGTTGAAATTTTTTCCAAGTGCCCACTCAGAATGGAATTTTTTTCACTTTTTTGAAGAAAAAGATTTAAATTTGATTTTTTCACTTTTGGGACTAAAAAAGATGAAATTTGGATTTTTTCACTTTTGGTGAAAAAAGTTGAAATTTTTTCCAAGTGCCACTCAGAACAGATTTTTTTTCACTTTTTTGAAGAAAAAAATGAAATTTGATTTTTTCACTTTTGGGACTAAAAAAGATGAAATTTGGATTTTTTCACTTTTTTGGTGAAAAAAGTTGAAATTTTTTCCAAGTGCCCACTCAGAATAGAATTTTTTTCACTTTTTTGAAGAAAAAAATTGAAATTTGATTTTTTTACTTTTGGGACTAAAAAAGATGAAATTTGGATTTTTTCACTTTTTGGATGAAAAAAGTTGAAATTATTTCCAAGTGCCCACTCAGAATGGGACTTTGTCACTTTTTTGACAAAAACTATGAATTTGCACTTTTTCACTATTTGGATCAAAAAAGTTTATCTTTCCATCCAATAAGTCAAAATGTCCCATTCTGACATGGGAAGCGGCACACATGTCAACTTAGACAAAAGTTGAATATTTTTCTAAGTCCCATCTCATAATGAGATGGGACTTAGAAAAAAATTCAACTTTTGTGAAAAGTCAAAAGAGATTCCAAGTCCTTTGTCAGAATGGGAATTTGTTACTTCTTTGAAGAAGAAAATTAAATTTCGAAGTTTTCACTTTTTGGACGATAAAGATTGAAATTATTTCTAAGTCCCCATTCAGAATGGGACTTTGTGACTTTTTGAAGAAATGTAGTGAATTTGGATTTTTTCACTTTTTGGATGAAAAAAGTTGAAATTTTTTAAAAGTGCCAACTCAGAACCGGACTTTGTCACTTTTTTGAAGAAAAAAATTGAAATTTGATTTTTCACTTTTGGGACTAAAAAAGATGAAATTTGGATTTTTTCACTTTTTGGATGAAAAAAGTTGAAATTTTTTCCAAGTGCCCACTCAGAATGGAATTTTTTTCACTTTTCTGAAGAAAGAAATTTAAATTTGATTTTTTCACTTTTGGGACTAAAAAAGATGAAATTAGGATTTTTTCACTTTTTTGGTGAAAAAAGTTGAAATTTTTTCCAAGTGCCCACTCAGAATAGAATTTTTTTCACTTTTTTGAAGAAAAAAATTGAAATTAGATTTTTTCACTTTTGGGACTAAAAAAGATGAAATTTGTATTTTTTCATTTTTTTTGGTGAAAAAAGTTGAAATTTTTTCCAAGTGCCCACTCAGAATAGAATTTTTTTCACTTTTTTTAAGAAAAAAATTGAAATTTGATTTTTTCACTTTTGGGACTAAAAAAGATGAAATTTGGATTTTTTCATTTTTTGGGTGAAAAAAGTTGAAATTTTTTCCAAGTGCCCACTCAGAATAGAATTTTTTACACTTTTTTGAAGAAAAAATTGAAATTTGATTTTTTACTTTTGGGACTAAAAAAGATGAAATTTGGATTTTTTCACTTTTTGGATGAAAAAAGTTGAAATTTTTTTCCAAGTGCCCACTCAGAATGGGACTTTGTCACTATTTTGACAAAAACTATGAATTTGCACTTTTTCACTATTTGGATCAAAAAAGTTTATCTTTCCATCCAATAAGTCAAAATGTCCCATTCTGACATGGGAAGCGGCACACATGCCAACTTAGACAAAAGTTGAATATTTTTCTAAGTCCCATCTCATAATGAGATGGGACTTAGAAAAAAATTCAACTTTTGTGAAAAGTCAAAAGAGATTCCAAGTCTTTTGTCAGAATGGAATTTGTTACTTCTTTGAAGAAGAAAATTAAATTTGGAAGTTTTCACTTTTTGGACGATAAAGGTTGAAATTTTTTCTAAGTCCCCATTCAGAATGGGACTTTGTGACTTTTTGAAGAAATGTAGTGAATTTGGATTTTTTCACTTTTTGGATGAAAAAAGTTGAAATTTTTTAAAAGTGCCAACTCAGAACCGGACTTTGTCACTTTTTTGAAGAAAAAAATTGAAATTAGATTTTTTCACTTTTGGGACTAAAAAAGATGAAATTTGGATTTTTTCACTTTTTGGATGAAAAAAGTTGAAATTGTTTCCAAGTGCCCACTCAGAATGGAATTTTTTTTCACTTTTTTGAAGAAAAAAATGGATATTTGATTTTTTCACTTTTGGGACTAAAAAAGATGAAATTTGGATTTTTTCACTTTTTGGATGAAAAAAGTTGAAATTTTTTCCAAGTGCCCACTCAGAATGGAATTTTTTTCACTTTCTGAAGAAAGAAATTGAAATTTGTTTTTTTCACTTTTGGGACTAAAAAAGATGAAATTTGGATTTTTTCACTTTTTTGGTGAAAAAAGTTGAAATTTTTTCCAAGTGCCCACTCAGAATAGAATTTTTTTCACTTTTTGAAGAAAAAAAATGAAATTAGATTTTTTCACTTTTGGACTAAAAAAGATGAAATTTGGATTTTTTCATTTTTTTGGTGAAAAAAGTTGAAATTTTTTCCAAGTGCCCACTCAGAATAGAATTTTTTTTTCACTTTTTTGAAGAAAAAAATTGAAATTTGATTTTTTTACTTTTGGGACTAAAAAAAGATGAAATTTAGATTTTTTCACTTTTTGGATGAAAAAAGTTGAAATTTTTTCCAAGTGCCCTCTCAGAATGGGACTTTGTCACTTTTTTGACAAAAACTATGAATTTGCACTTTTTCACTATTTGGATCAAAAAAGTTTATCTTTCCATCCAATAAGTCAAAATGTCCCATTCTGACATGGGAAGCGGCACACATGTCAACTTAGACAAAAGTTGAATATTTTTCTAAGTCCCATCTCATAATGAGATGGGATTTAGAAAAAAATTCAACTTTTTGTGAAAAGTCAAAAGAGATTCCAAGTCCTTTGTCAGAATGGGAATTTGTGACTTCTTTGAAGAAGAAAATTAAATTTGGAAGTTTTCACTTTTTGGACGATAAAGGTTGAAATTTTTTCTAAGTCCCCATTCAGAATGGGTCTTTGTGACTTTTTGAAGAAATGTAGTGAATTTGGATTTTTTCACTTTTTGGATGAAAAAAGTTGATATTTTTAAAAGTGCCAACTCAGAACCGGACTTTGTCACTTTTTTGAAGAAAAAATTGAAATTTGATTTTTTCACTTTTGGGGACTAAAAAAGATGAAATTTGGATTTTTTCACTTTTTGGATGAAAAAAGTTGAAATTTTTTCCAAGTGCCCACTCAGAATGGAATTTTTTTTCACTTTTTTGAAGAAAAAAATTGAAATTTGATTTTTTCACTTTTGGGACTAAAAAAGATGAAATTTGGATTTTTTCACTTTTTGGTGAAAAAAGTTGAATTTTTTCCAAGTGCCACTCAGAACAGAATTTTTTTCACTTTTTTGAAAAAAAAAATGAAATTTGATTTTTTCACTTTTGGGACTAAAAAAGATGAAATTTGGATTTTTTCACTTTTTGGTGAAAAAAGTTGAAATTTTTTCCAAGTGCCCACTCAGAATAGAATTTTTTTCACTTTTTTGAAGAAAAAAATTGAAATTTGATTTTTTAACTTTTGGGACTAAAAAAGATGAAATTTGGATTTTTCACTTTTTGGATGAAAAAAGTTGAAATTTTTTCCAAGTGCCCACTCAGAATGGGACTTTTGTCACTTTTTTGACAAAACTATGAATTTGCACTTTTTCACTATTTGGATCAAAAAAGTTTATCTTTCATCCAATAAGTCAAAATGTCCCATTCTGACATGGGAAGCGGCACACATGTCAACATAGACAAAAGTTGAATATTTTTCTAAGTCCCATCTCATAATGAGATGGGACTTAGAAAAAAATTCAACTTTTGTGAAAAGTCAAAAGAGATTCGAAGTCCTTTGTCAGAATGGGAATTTGTTACTTCTTTGAAGAAGAAAATTAAATTTGGAAGTTTTCACTTTTTGGACGATAAAGGTTGAAATTTTTTCTAAGTCCCAATGGGACTTTGTGACTTTTTTGAAGAAATGTAGTGAATTTGGATTTTTTCACTTTTTGGATGAAAAAAGTTGAAATTTTTTAAAAGTGCCAACTCAGAACCGGACTTTGTCACTTTTTGAAGAAAAAAATTGAAATTTGATTTTTTCACTTTTGGGACTAAAAAAGATGAAATTTGGATTTTTTCACTTTTTGGATGAAAAAAGTTGAAATTTTTTCCAAGTGCCCACTCAGAATGGAATTTATTTCACTTTTCTGAAGAAAGAAATTGAAATTTGATTTTTTCACTTTTGGGACTAAAAAGATGAAATTTGGATTTTTTCACTTTTTTGGTGAAAAAATTTGAATTTTTTTCCAAGTGCCCACTCAGA
Source organism: Pleurodeles waltl (assembly GCF_031143425.1). Lineage (NCBI taxonomy): Eukaryota > Metazoa > Chordata > Amphibia > Caudata > Salamandridae > Pleurodeles > Pleurodeles waltl. The sequence goes on along the minus strand of NW_027150104.1, from coordinate 83,461 downwards.
ATGGAATTTATTTCACTTTTCTGAAGAAAGAAATTGAAATTTGATTTTTTCACTTTTGGGACTAAAAAAGATGAAATTTGGATTTTTTCACTTTTTTGGTGAAAAAATTTGAATTTTTTTCCAAGTGCCCACTCAGAATAGAATTTTTTTCACTTTTTTGAAGAAAAAAAATGAAATTTGATTTTTTCACTTTTGGGACTAAAAAGATGAAATTTTGATTTGTTCACATTTTTGGATGAAAAAAGTTGAAATTTTTTCCAAGTGCCCACTCAGAATGGGACTTTGTCACTATTTTGACAAAAACTATGAATTTGCACTTTTTCACTATTTGGATCAAAAAAGTTTATCTTTCCATCCAATAAGTCAAAATGTCCCATTCTGACATGGGAAGCGGCACCACATGCCAACTTAGACAAAAGTTGAATATTTTTCTAAGTCCCATCTCATAATGAGATGGGACTTAGAAAAAAATTCAACTTTTGTGAAAAGTCAAAAGAGATTCCAAGTCCTTTGTCAGAATGGGAGTTTGTTACTTCTTTGAAGAAGAAAATTAATTTGGAAGTTTTCACTTTTTGGACGATAAAGGTTGAAATTTTTTCTAAGTCCCCATTCAGAATGGGACTTTGTGACTTTTTTGAAGAAATGTAGTGAATTTGGATTTTTTCACTTTTTGGATGAAAAAAGTAGAAATTTTTTAAAAGTGCCAACTCAGAACCGGACTTTGTCACTTTTTTGAAGAAAAAATTGAAATTTGATTTTTTCACTTTTGGGACTAAAAAAGATGAAATTTGGATTTTTTCACTTTTTGGATGAAAAAAGTTGAAATTTTTTCCAAGTGCCCACTCAGAATGGAATTTATTTCACTTTTCTGATGAAAGAAATTGAAATTTGATTTTTTCACTTTTGGGACTAAAAAAGATGAAATTTGGATTTTTTCACTTTTTTGGTGAAAAAAGTTGAAATTTTTTCCAAGTGCCCACTCAGAATAGAATTTTTTTCACTTTTTTGAAGAAAAAAATTGAAATTTGATTTTTTCACTTTTGGGACTAAAAAAGATGAAATTTGGATTTTTTCATTTTTTTGGTGAAAAAAGTTGAAATTTTTTTCCAAGTGCCCACTCAGAATAGAATTTTTTTCACTTTTTTGAAGAAAAAAAATGAAATTTGATTTTTTTACTTTTGGGACTAAAAAAGATGAAATTTAGATTTTTTCACTTTTTGGATGAAAAAAGTTGAAATTTTTTCCAAGTGCCCACTCAGAATGGGACTTTGTCACTTTTTGACAAAAAATATGAATTTGCACTTTTTCACTATTTGGATCAAAAAAAGTTTATCTTTCCATCCAATAAGTCAAAATGTCCCATTCTGACATGGGAAGCGGCACACATGTCAACTTAGACAAAAGTTGAATATTTTTCTAAGTCCCATCTCATAATGAGATGGGATTTAGAAAAAAAATTCAACTTTTGTGAAAAGTCAAAGAGATTCCAAGTCCTTTGTCAGAATGGGAATTTGTTACTTCTTTGAAGAAGAAAATTAAATTTGGAAGTTTTCACTTTTTGGACGATAAAGGTTGAAATTTTTTCTAAGTCCCCATTCAGAATGGGACTTTGTGACTTTTTTGAAGAAATGTAGTGAATTTGGATTTTTTCACTTTTTGGATGAAAAAAGTTGAAATTTTTTAAAAGTGCCAACTCAGAACCGGACTTTTCACTTTTTTGAAGAAAAAAATTGAAATTTGATTTTTTCACTTTTGGGACTAAAAAAGATGAAATTTGGATTTTTTTCACTTTTTGATGAAAAAAGTTGAAATTTTTTCCAAGTGCCCCACTCAGAATGGAATTTTTTTCACTTTTCTGATGAAAGAAATTGAAATTTGATTTTTTCACTTTTGGGACTAAAAAGATGAAATTTGATTTTTTCACTTTTTGGATGGAAAAAGTTGAAATTTTTTCCAAGTGCCCACTCAGAATGGGACTTTGTCACTTTTTTGACAAAACTATGAATTTGCACTTTTTCACTATTTGGATCAAAAAAGTTTATCTTTCCATCCAATAAGTCAAAATGTCCCATTCTGACATGGGAAGCGGCACACATGTCAACTTAGACAAAAGTTGAATATTTTTCTAAGTCCCATCTCATAATGAGATGGGACTTAGAAAAAAATTCAACTTTTGTGAAAAGTCAAAAGAGATCCAAGTCCTTTGTCAGAATGGGAATTTGTTACTTCTTTGATGAAGAAATTAAATTTCGAAGTTTTCACTTTTTGGACGATAAAGGTTGAAATTTTTTCTAAGTCCCCATTCAGAATGGGACTTTGTGACTTTTTTGAAGAAATGTAGTGAATTTGGATTTTTTCACTTTTTGGATGAAAAAAGTTGAAATTTTTTAAAAGTGCCAACTCAGAACCGGACTTTGTCACTTTTTTGAAGAAAAAAATTGAAATTTGATTTTTTCACTTTTGGGACTAAAAAAGATGAAATTTGGATTTTTTCACTTTTTGGATGAAAAAAGTTGAAATTTTTTCCAAGTGCCCACTCAGATGGAATTTTTTTCACTTTTTGAAGAAAAAAATTTAAATTTGATTTTTTTCACTTTTGGGACTAAAAAGATGAAATTTGGATTTTTTCACTTTTTGGTGAAAAAAGTTGAAATTTTTTCCAAGTGCCACTCAGAACAGATTGTTTTTCACTTTTTTGAAGAAAAAAATGAAATTTGATTTTTTCACTTTGGACTAAAAAAGATGAAATTTGGATTTTTTCACTTTTTTGGTGAAAAAAGTTGAAATTTTTTCCAAGTGCCCACTCAGAATAGAATTTTTTTCACTTTTTTGAAGAAAAAATTGAAATTTGATTTTTTTACTTTTGGGACTAAAATAGATGAAATTTGGATTTTTTCACTTTTTGGATGAAAAAAGTTGAAATTATTTCCAAGTGGCCCACTCAGAATGGGACTTTGTCACTTTTTTGACAAAAACTATGAATTTGCACTTTTTCACTATTTGGATCAAAAAAGTTTATCTTTCCATCCAATAAGTCAAAATGTCCCATTCTGACATGGGAAGCGGCACACATGTCAACTTAGACAAAAGTTGAATATTTTTCTAAGTCCCATCTCATAATGAGATGGGATTTAGAAAAAAATTCAACTTTTGTGAAAAGTCAAAAGAGATTCCAAGTCCTTTGTCAGAATGGGAATTTGTTACTTCTTTGAAGAAGAAAATTAAATTTGGAAGTTTTCACTTTTTGGACGATAAAGGTTGAAATTTTTTCTAAGTCCCCATTCAGAATGGGTCTTTGTGACTTTTTGAAGAAATGTAGTTAATTTGGATTTTTTCACTTTTTGGATGAAAAAAGTTGATATTTTTTAAAAGTGCCAACTCAGAACCGGACTTTGTCCACTTTTTTGAAGAAAAAAATTGAAATTTGATTTTTTCACTTTTGGGACTAAAAAGATGAATTTGGATTTTTTCACTTTTTGGATGAAAAAAGTAGAAATTTTTTCCAAGTGCCCACTCAGAATGGAATTTTTTTCACTTTTTTGAAGAAAAAAATTGAAATTTGATTTTTTCACTTTTGGGACTAAAAAAGATGAAATTTGGATTTTTTCACTTTTTGGTGAAAAAGTTGAATTTTTTTCCAAGTGCCACTCAGAACAGAATTTTTTTCACTTTTTTGAAAAAAAAATGAAATTTGATTTTTTCACTTTTGGGACTAAAAAAGATGAAATTTGGATTTTTTCACTTTTTGGTGAAAAAGTTGAAATTTTTTCCAAGTGCCCACTCAGAATAGAATTTTTTTCACTTTTTTGAAGAAAAAAATTGAAATTTGATTTTTTTACTTTTGGGACTAAAAAGATGAAATTTGGATTTTTTCACTTTTTGGATGAAAAAAGTTGAAATTTTTTCCAAGTGCCCACTCAGAATGGGACTTTGTCACTTTTTTGACAAAAACTATGAATTTGCACTTTTTCACTATTTGGATCAAAAAAGTTTATCTTTCCATCCAATAAGTCAAAATGTCCCATTCTGACATGGGAAGCGGCACACATGTCAACTTAGACAAAAGTTGAATATTTTTCTAAGTCCCATCTCATAATGAGATGGGACTTAGAAAAAATTCAACTTTTGTGAAAAGTCAAAGAGATTCGAAGTCCTTTGTCAGAATGGGAATTTGTTACTTCTTGAAGAAGAAAATTAAATTTGGAAGTTTTCACTTTTTGGACAATAAAGGTTGAAATTTTTTCTAAGTCCCCATTCAGAATGGGACTTTGCGACTTTTTTGAAGAAATGTAGTGAATTTGGATTTTTTTCACTTTTTGGATGAAAAAAGTTGAAATGTTTTAAAAGTGCCAACTCAGAACCGGACTTTGTCACTTTTTTGAAGAAAAAAATTGAAATTTGATTTTTTCACTTTTGGGACTAAAAAGATGAAATTTGGATTTTTTCACTTTTTAGATGAAAAAAGTTGAAATTTTTTCCAAGTGCCCACTCAGAATGGAATTTATTTCACTTTTTTGAAGAAAAAAATTGAAATTTGATTTTTTCACTTTTGGGACTAAAAAGATGAAATTTGGATTTTTTCACTTTTTGGTGAAAAAAGTTGAAATTTTTTCCAAGTGCCACTCAGAACAGATTTTTTTTCACTTTTTTGAAGAAAAAAATGAAATTTGATTTTTTCACTTTTGGACTAAAAAAGATGAAATTTTGATTTTTTCATTTTTTTGGTGAAAAAAGTTGAAATTTTTTCCAAGTGCCCACTCAGAATAGAATTTTGTTCACTTTTTTGAAGAAAAAAATAGAAATTTGATTTTTTACTTTTGGGACTAAAAAAGATGAAATTTGGATTTTTTCACTTTTTGGATGAAAAAAGTTGAAATTTTTTCCAAGTGCCCACTCAGAATGGGACTTTGTCACTTTTTTGACAAAAACTATGAATTTGCACTTTTTCACTATTTGGATCAAAAAAGTTTATCTTTCCATCCAATAAGTCAAAATGTCCCATTCTGACATGGGAAGCGGCACACATGTCAACTTAGACAAAAGTTGAATATTTTTCTAAGTCCCATCTCATAATGAGATGGGACTTAGAAAAAATTCAACTTTTTGTGAAAAGTCAAAAGAGATTCCAAGTCCTTTGTCAGAATGGGAATTTGTTACTTCTTTGAAGAAGAAATTAAATTTCGAAGTTTTCACTTTTTGGACGATAAAGGTTGAAATTTTTTCTAAGTCCCCATTCAGAATGGGACTTTGTGACTTTTTGAAGAAATGTAGTGAATTTGGATTTTTTTCACTTTTTGGATGAAAAAAGTTGAAATTTTTTAAAAGTGCCAACTCAGAACCGGACTTTGTCACTTTTTTGAAGAAAAAAATTGAAATTTGATTTTTTCACTTTTGGGACTAAAAAAGATGAAATTTGGATTTTTTCACTTTTTGGATGAAAAAAGTTGAAATTTTTTTCCAAGTGCCCACTCAGAATGGAATTTTTTTCACTTTTTTGAAGAAAAAAATTGAAATTTGATTTTTTCACTTTTGGACTAAAAAGATGAAATTTGGATTTTTTCACTTTTTGGTGAAAAAAGTTGAATTTTTTCCAAGTGCCACTCAGAACAGAATTTTTTTCACTTTTTTGAAAAAAAAATGAAATTTGATTTTTTCACTTTTGGGACTAAAAAGATGAAATTTGGATTTTTTCACTTTTTGGTGAAAAAAGTTGAAATTTTTTCCAAGTGCCCACTCAGAATAGAATTTTTTTCACTTTTTTGAAGAAAAAAATTGAAATTTGATTTTTTTACTTTTGGGACTAAAAAAGATGAAATTTGGATTTTTTCACTTTTTGGATGAAAAAAGTTGAAATTTTTTCCAAGTGCCCACTCAGAATGGGACTTTGTCACTTTTTTGACAAAAACTATGAATTTGCACTTTTTCACTATTTGGATCAAAAAAGTTTATCTTTCCATCCAATAAGTCAAAATGTCCCATTCTGACATGGGAAGCGGCACACATGTCAACTTAGACAAAAGTTGAATATTTTTCTAAGTCCCATCTCATAATGAGATGGGACTTAGAAAAAAATTCAACTTTTGTGAAAAGTCAAAAGAGATTCGAAGTCCTTTGTCAGAATGGGAATTTGTTACTTCTTTGAAGAAGAAAATTAAATTTGGAAGTTTTCACTTTTTGGACGATAAAGGTTGAAATTTTTTCTAAGTCCCATGGGACTTTGTGACTTTTTTGAAGAAATGTAGTGAATTTGGATTTTTTCACTTTTTGGATGAAAAAAGTTGAAATTTTTAAAAGTGCCAACTCAGAACCGGACTTTGTCACTTTTTTGAAGAAAAAAATTGAAATTAGATTTTTTCACTTTTGGGACTAAAAAAGATGAAATTTGGATTTTTTCACTTTTTGGATGAAAAAAGTTGAAATTTTTTCCAAGTGCCCACTCAGAATGGAATTTATTTCACTTTTCTGAAGAAAGAAATTGAAATTGATTTTTTCACTTTTGGGACTAAAAAAGATGAAATTTGGATTTTTTCACTTTTTTGGTGAAAAATTTGAATTTTTTTCCAAGTGCCCACTCAGAATAGAATTTTTTTCACTTTTTTGAAGAAAAAAATTGAAATTTGATTTTTTTACTTTTGGGACTAAAATAGATGAAATTTGGATTTTTTCACTTTTTGGATGAAAAAAGTTGAAATTATTTCCAAGTGCCCACTCAGAATGGGACTTTGTCACTTTTTTGACAAAAACTATGAATTTGCACTTTTTCACTATTTGGATCAAAAAAGTTTATCTTTCCATCCAATAAGTCAAAATGTCCCATTCTGACATGGGAAGCGGCACACATGTCAACTTAGACAAAAGTTGAATATTTTTCTAAGTCCCATCTCATAATGAGATGGGATTTAGAAAAAAATTCAACTTTTGTGAAAAGTCAAAAGAGATTCCAAGTCCTTTGTCAGAATGGGAATTTGTTACTTCTTTGAAGAAGAAAATTAAATTTGGAAGTTTTCACTTTTTGGACGATAAAGGTTGAAATTTTTTCTAAGTCCCAATGGGACTTTGTGACTTTTTGAAGAAATGTAGTGAATTTGGATTTTTTCACTTTTTGGATGAAAAAGTTGAAATTTTTTAAAAGTGCCAACTCAGAACCGGACTTTGTCACTTTTTTGAAGAAAAAAATTGAAATTTGATTTTTTCACTTTTGGGACTAAAAAAGATGAAATTTGGATTTTTTCACTTTTTGGATGAAAAAAGTTGAAATTTTTTCCAAGTGCCCACTCAGAATGGAATTTATTTCACTTTTCTGAAGAAAGAAATTGAAATTTGATTTTTTCACTTTTGGGACTAAAAAAGATGAAATTTGGATTTTTTCACTTTTTTGGTGAAAAAATTTGAATTTTTTTCCAAGTGCCCACTCAGAATGGAATTTATTTCACTTTTCTGAAGAAAGAAATTGAAATTTGATTTTTTCACTTTTGGGACTAAAAAAGATGAAATTTGGATTTTTTCACTTTTTTGGTGAAAAAATTTGAATTTTTTTCCAAGTGCCCACTCAGAATAGAATTTTTTTCACTTTTTTGAAGAAAAAAAATGAAATTTGATTTTTTCACTTTTGGGACTAAAAAAGATGAAATTTTGATTTGTTCACATTTTTGGATGAAAAAAGTTGAAATTTTTTCCAAGTGCCCACTCAGAATGGGACTTTGTCACTATTTTGACAAAAACTATGAATTTGCACTTTTTCACTATTTGGATCAAAAAAGTTTATCTTTCCATCCAATAAGTCAAAATGTCCCATTCTGACATGGGAAGCGGCACACATGCCAACTTAGACAAAAGTTGAATATTTTTCTAAGTCCCATCTCATAATGAGATGGGACTTAGAAAAAAATTCAACTTTTGTGAAAAGTCAAAAGAGATTCCAAGTCCTTTGTCAGAATGGGAGTTTGTTACTTCTTTGAAGAAGAAAATTAAATTTGGAAGTTTTCACTTTTTGGACGATAAAGGTTGAAATTTTTTCTAAGTCCCCATTCAGAATGGGACTTTGTGACTTTTTTGAAGAAATGTAGTGAATTTGGATTTTTTCACTTTTTGGATGAAAAAAGTAGAAATTTTTTAAAAGTGCCAACTCAGAACCGGACTTTGTCACTTTTTTGAAGAAAAAAATTGAAATTTGATTTTTTCACTTTTGGGACTAAAAAAGATGAAATTTGGATTTTTTCACTTTTTGGATGAAAAAAGTTGAAATTTTTTCCAAGTGCCCACTCAGAATGGAATTTATTTCACTTTTCTGATGAAAGAAATTGAAATTTGATTTTTTCACTTTTGGGACTAAAAAAGATGAAATTTGGATTTTTTCACTTTTTTGGTGAAAAAAGTTGAAATTTTTTCCAAGTGCCCACTCAGAATAGAATTTTTTTCACTTTTTTGAAGAAAAAAATTGAAATTTGATTTTTTCACTTTTGGGACTAAAAAAGATGAAATTTGGATTTTTTCATTTTTTTGGTGAAAAAAGTTGAAATTTTTTCCAAGTGCCCACTCAGAATAGAATTTTTTTCACTTTTTTGAAGAAAAAAAATGAAATTTGATTTTTTTTACTTTTGGGACTAAAAAAGATGAAATTTAGATTTTTTCACTTTTTGGATGAAAAAAGTTGAAATTTTTTCCAAGTGCCCACTCAGAATGGGACTTTGTCACTTTTTTGACAAAAAATATGAATTTGCACTTTTTCACTATTTGGATCAAAAAAGTTTATCTTTCCATCCAATAAGTCAAAATGTCCCATTCTGACATGGGAAGCGGCACACATGTCAACTTAGACAAAAGTTGAATATTTTTCTAAGTCCCATCTCATAATGAGATGGGATTTAGAAAAAAATTCAACTTTTGTGAAAAGTCAAAAGAGATTCCAAGTCCTTTGTCAGAATGGGAATTTGTTACTTCTTTGAAGAAGAAAATTAAATTTGGAAGTTTTCACTTTTTGGACGATAAAGGTTGAAATTTTTTCTAAGTCCCCATTCAGAATGGGACTTTGTGACTTTTTTGAAGAAATGTAGTGAATTTGGATTTTTTTCACTTTTTGGATGAAAAAAGTTGAAATTTTTTAAAAGTGCCAACTCAGAACCGGACTTTTCACTTTTTTGAAGAAAAAAATTGAAATTTGATTTTTTCACTTTTGGGACTAAAAAAGATGAAATTTGGATTTTTTCACTTTTTGGATGAAAAAAGTTGAAATTTTTTCCAAGTGCCCACTCAGAATGGAATTTTTTTCACTTTTCTGATGAAAGAAATTGAAATTTGATTTTTTCACTTTTGGGACTAAAAAAGATGAAATTTGGATTTTTTCACTTTTTGGATGGAAAAAGTTGAAATTTTTTCCAAGTGCCCACTCAGAATGGGACTTTGTCACTTTTTTGACAAAAACTATGAATTTGCACTTTTTCACTATTTGGATCAAAAAAGTTTATCTTTCCATCCAATAAGTCAAAATGTCCCATTCTGACATGGGAAGCGGCACACATGTCAACTTAGACAAAAGTTGAATATTTTTCTAAGTCCCATCTCATAATGAGATGGGACTTAGAAAAAAATTCAACTTTTGTGAAAAGTCAAAAGAGATTCCAAGTCCTTTGTCAGAATGGGAATTTGTTACTTCTTTGATGAAGAAAATTAAATTTCGAAGTTTTCACTTTTTGGACGATAAAGGTTGAAATTTTTTCTAAGTCCCCATTCAGAATGGGACTTTGTGACTTTTTTGAAGAAATGTAGTGAATTTGGATTTTTTCACTTTTTGGATGAAAAAAGTTGAAATTTTTTAAAAGTGCCAACTCAGAACCGGACTTTGTCACTTTTTTGAAGAAAAAAATTGAAATTTGATTTTTTCACTTTTGGGACTAAAAAAGATGAAATTTGGATTTTTTCACTTTTTGGATGAAAAAAGTTGAAATTTTTTCCAAGTGCCCACTCAGAATGGAATTTTTTTCACTTTTTTGAAGAAAAAAATTTAAATTTGATTTTTTCACTTTTGGGACTAAAAAAGATGAAATTTGGATTTTTTCACTTTTTGGTGAAAAAAGTTGAAATTTTTTCCAAGTGCCACTCAGAACAGATTGTTTTTCACTTTTTTGAAGAAAAAAATGAAATTTGATTTTTTCACTTTTGGGACTAAAAAAGATGAAATTTGGATTTTTTCACTTTTTTGGTGAAAAAAGTTGAAATTTTTTCCAAGTGCCCACTCAGAATAGAATTTTTTTCACTTTTTTGAAGAAAAAAATTGAAATTTGATTTTTTTACTTTTGGGACTAAAATAGATGAAATTTGGATTTTTTCACTTTTTGGATGAAAAAAGTTGAAATTATTTCCAAGTGCCCACTCAGAATGGGACTTTGTCACTTTTTTGACAAAAACTATGAATTTGCACTTTTTCACTATTTGGATCAAAAAAGTTTATCTTTCCATCCAATAAGTCAAAATGTCCCATTCTGACATGGGAAGCGGCACACATGTCAACTTAGACAAAAGTTGAATATTTTTCTAAGTCCCATCTCATAATGAGATGGGATTTAGAAAAAAAGTCAACTTTTGTGAAAAGTCAAAAGAGATTCCAAGTCCTTTGTCAGAATGGGAATTTGTTACTTCTTTGAAGAAGAAAATTAAATTTGGAAGTTTTCACTTTTTGGACGATAAAGGTTGAAATTTTTTCTAAGTCCCCATTCAGAATGGGTCTTTGTGACTTTTTTGAAGAAATGTAGTTAATTTGGATTTTTTCACTTTTTGGATGAAAAAAGTTGATATTTTTTAAAAGTGCCAACTCAGAACCGGACTTTGTCACTTTTTTGAAGAAAAAAATTGAAATTTGATTTTTTCACTTTTGGGACTAAAAAAGATGAAATTTGGATTTTTTCACTTTTTGGATGAAAAAAGTAGAAATTTTTTCCAAGTGCCCACTCAGAATGGAATTTTTTTCACTTTTTTGAAGAAAAAAATTGAAATTTGATTTTTTCACTTTTGGGACTAAAAAAGATGAAATTTGGATTTTTTCACTTTTTGGTGAAAAAAGTTGAATTTTTTTCCAAGTGCCACTCAGAACAGAATTTTTTTCACTTTTTTGAAAAAAAAAATGAAATTTGATTTTTTCACTTTTGGGACTAAAAAAGATGAAATTTGGATTTTTTCACTTTTTGGTGAAAAAAGTTGAAATTTTTTCCAAGTGCCCACTCAGAATAGAATTTTTTTCACTTTTTTGAAGAAAAAAATTGAAATTTGATTTTTTTACTTTTGGGACTAAAAAAGATGAAATTTGGATTTTTTCACTTTTTGGATGAAAAAAGTTGAAATTTTTTCCAAGTGCCCACTCAGAATGGGACTTTGTCACTTTTTTGACAAAAACTATGAATTTGCACTTTTTCACTATTTGGATCAAAAAAGTTTATCTTTCCATCCAATAAGTCAAAATGTCCCATTCTGACATGGGAAGCGGCACACATGTCAACTTAGACAAAAGTTGAATATTTTTCTAAGTCCCATCTCATAATGAGATGGGACTTAGAAAAAAATTCAACTTTTGTGAAAAGTCAAAAGAGATTCGAAGTCCTTTGTCAGAATGGGAATTTGTTACTTCTTTGAAGAAGAAAATTAAATTTGGAAGTTTTCACTTTTTGGACAATAAAGGTTGAAATTTTTTCTAAGTCCCCATTCAGAATGGGACTTTGCGACTTTTTTGAAGAAATGTAGTGAATTTGGATTTTTTCACTTTTTGGATGAAAAAAGTTGAAATGTTTTAAAAGTGCCAACTCAGAACCGGACTTTGTCACTTTTTTGAAGAAAAAAATTGAAATTTGATTTTTTCACTTTTGGGACTAAAAAAGATGAAATTTGGATTTTTTCACTTTTTAGATGAAAAAAGTTGAAATTTTTTCCAAGTGCCCACTCAGAATGGAATTTATTTCACTTTTTTGAAGAAAAAAATTGAAATTTGATTTTTTCACTTTTGGGACTAAAAAAGATGAAATTTGGATTTTTTCACTTTTTGGTGAAAAAAGTTGAAATTTTTTCCAAGTGCCACTCAGAACAGATTTTTTTTCACTTTTTTGAAGAAAAAAATGAAATTTGATTTTTTCACTTTTGGGACTAAAAAAGATGAAATTTTGATTTTTTCATTTTTTTGGTGAAAAAAGTTGAAATTTTTTCCAAGTGCCCACTCAGAATAGAATTTTGTTCACTTTTTTGAAGAAAAAAATAGAAATTTGATTTTTTTACTTTTGGGACTAAAAAAGATGAAATTTGGATTTTTTCACTTTTTGGATGAAAAAAGTTGAAATTTTTTCCAAGTGCCCACTCAGAATGGGACTTTGTCACTTTTTTGACAAAAACTATGAATTTGCACTTTTTCACTATTTGGATCAAAAAAGTTTATCTTTCCATCCAATAAGTCAAAATGTCCCATTCTGACATGGGAAGCGGCACACATGTCAACTTAGACAAAAGTTGAATATTTTTCTAAGTCCCATCTCATAATGAGATGGGACTTAGAAAAAAATTCAACTTTTGTGAAAAGTCAAAAGAGATTCCAAGTCCTTTGTCAGAATGGGAATTTGTTACTTCTTTGAAGAAGAAAATTAAATTTCGAAGTTTTCACTTTTTGGACGATAAAGGTTGAAATTTTTTCTAAGTCCCCATTCAGAATGGGACTTTGTGACTTTTTTGAAGAAATGTAGTGAATTTGGATTTTTTCACTTTTTGGATGAAAAAAGTTGAAATTTTTTAAAAGTGCCAACTCAGAACTGGACTTTGTCACTTTTTTGAAGAAAAAAATTGAAATTTGATTTTTTCACTTTTGGGACTAAAAAAGATGAAATTTGGATTTTTTCACTTTTTGGATGAAAAAAGTTGAAATTTTTTCCAAGTGCCCACTCAGAATGGAATTTTTTTCACTTTTTTGAAGAAAAAAATTGAAATTTGATTTTTTCACTTTTGGGACTAAAAAAGATGAAATTTGGATTTTTTCACTTTTTGGTGAAAAAAGTTGAATTTTTTTCCAAGTGCCACTCAGAACAGAATTTTTTTCACTTTTTTGAAAAAAAAAATGAAATTTGATTTTTTCACTTTTGGGACTAAAAAAGATGAAATTTGGATTTTTTCACTTTTTGGTGAAAAAAGTTGAAATTTTTTCCAAGTGCCCACTCAGAATAGAATTTTTTTCACTTTTTTGAAGAAAAAAATTGAAATTTGATTTTTTTACTTTTGGGACTAAAAAAGATGAAATTTGGATTTTTTCACTTTTTGGATGAAAAAAGTTGAAATTTTTTCCAAGTGCCCACTCAGAATGGGACTTTGTCACTTTTTTGACAAAAACTATGAATTTGCACTTTTTCACTATTTGGATCAAAAAAGTTTATCTTTCCATCCAATAAGTCAAAATGTCCCATTCTGACATGGGAAGCGGCACACATGTCAACTTAGACAAAAGTTGAATATTTTTCTAAGTCCCATCTCATAATGAGATGGGACTTAGAAAAAAATTCAACTTTTGTGAAAAGTCAAAAGAGATTCGAAGTCCTTTGTCAGAATGGGAATTTGTTACTTCTTTGAAGAAGAAAATTAAATTTGGAAGTTTTCACTTTTTGGACGATAAAGGTTGAAATTTTTTCTAAGTCCCAATGGGACTTTGTGACTTTTTTGAAGAAATGTAGTGAATTTGGATTTTTTCACTTTTTGGATGAAAAAAGTTGAAATTTTTTAAAAGTGCCAACTCAGAACCGGACTTTGTCACTTTTTTGAAGAAAAAAATTGAAATTAGATTTTTTCACTTTTGGGACTAAAAAAGATGAAATTTGGATTTTTTCACTTTTTGGATGAAAAAAGTTGAAATTTTTTCCAAGTGCCCACTCAGAATGGAATTTATTTCACTTTTCTGAAGAAAGAAATTGAAATTTGATTTTTTCACTTTTGGGACTAAAAAAGATGAAATTTGGATTTTTTCACTTTTTTGGTGAAAAAATTTGAATTTTTTTCCAAGTGCCCACTCAGAATAGAATTTTTTTCACTTTTTTGAAGAAAAAAATTGAAATTTGATTTTTTTACTTTTGGGACTAAAATAGATGAAATTTGGATTTTTTCACTTTTTGGATGAAAAAAGTTGAAATTATTTCCAAGTGCCCACTCAGAATGGGACTTTGTCACTTTTTTGACAAAAACTATGAATTTGCACTTTTTCACTATTTGGATCAAAAAAGTTTATCTTTCCATCCAATAAGTCAAAATGTCCCATTCTGACATGGGAAGCGGCACACATGTCAACTTAGACAAAAGTTGAATATTTTTCTAAGTCCCATCTCATAATGAGATGGGATTTAGAAAAAAATTCAACTTTTGTGAAAAGTCAAAAGAGATTCCAAGTCCTTTGTCAGAATGGGAATTTGTTACTTCTTTGAAGAAGAAAATTAAATTTGGAAGTTTTCACTTTTTGGACGATAAAGGTTGAAATTTTTTCTAAGTCCCAATGGGACTTTGTGACTTTTTTGAAGAAATGTAGTGAATTTGGATTTTTTCACTTTTTGGATGAAAAAAGTTGAAATTTTTTAAAAGTGCCAACTCAGAACCGGACTTTGTCACTTTTTTGAAGAAAAAAATTGAAATTTGATTTTTTCACTTTTGGGACTAAAAAAGATGAAATTTGGATTTTTTCACTTTTTGGATGAAAAAAGTTGAAATTTTTTCCAAGTGCCCACTCAGAATGGAATTTATTTCACTTTTCTGAAGAAAGAAATTGAAATTTGATTTTTTCACTTTTGGGACTAAAAAAGATGAAATTTGGATTTTTTCACTTTTTTGGTGAAAAAATTTGAATTTTTTTCCAAGTGCCCACTCAGAATGGAATTTATTTCACTTTTCTGAAGAAAGAAATTGAAATTTGATTTTTTCACTTTTGGGACTAAAAAAGATGAAATTTGGATTTTTTCACTTTTTTGGTGAAAAAATTTGAATTTTTTTCCAAGTGCCCACTCAGAATAGAATTTTTTTCACTTTTTTGAAGAAAAAAAATGAAATTTGATTTTTTCACTTTTGGGACTAAAAAAGATGAAATTTTGATTTGTTCACATTTTTGGATGAAAAAAGTTGAAATTTTTTCCAAGTGCCCACTCAGAATGGGACTTTGTCACTATTTTGACAAAAACTATGAATTTGCACTTTTTCACTATTTGGATCAAAAAAGTTTATCTTTCCATCCAATAAGTCAAAATGTCCCATTCTGACATGGGAAGCGGCACACATGCCAACTTAGACAAAAGTTGAATATTTTTCTAAGTCCCATCTCATAATGAGATGGGACTTAGAAAAAAATTCAACTTTTGTGAAAAGTCAAAAGAGATTCCAAGTCCTTTGTCAGAATGGGAGTTTGTTACTTCTTTGAAGAAGAAAATTAAATTTGGAAGTTTTCACTTTTTGGACGATAAAGGTTGAAATTTTTTCTAAGTCCCCATTCAGAATGGGACTTTGTGACTTTTTTGAAGAAATGTAGTGAATTTGGATTTTTTCACTTTTTGGATGAAAAAAGTAGAAATTTTTTAAAAGTGCCAACTCAGAACCGGACTTTGTCACTTTTTTGAAGAAAAAAATTGAAATTTGATTTTTTCACTTTTGGGACTAAAAAAGATGAAATTTGGATTTTTTCACTTTTTGGATGAAAAAAGTTGAAATTTTTTCCAAGTGCCCACTCAGAATGGAATTTATTTCACTTTTCTGATGAAAGAAATTGAAATTTGATTTTTTCACTTTTGGGACTAAAAAAGATGAAATTTGGATTTTTTCACTTTTTTGGTGAAAAAAGTTGAAATTTTTTCCAAGTGCCCACTCAGAATAGAATTTTTTTCACTTTTTTGAAGAAAAAAATTGAAATTTGATTTTTTCACTTTTGGGACTAAAAAAGATGAAATTTGGATTTTTTCATTTTTTTGGTGAAAAAAGTTGAAATTTTTTCCAAGTGCCCACTCAGAATAGAATTTTTTTCACTTTTTTGAAGAAAAAAAATGAAATTTGATTTTTTTACTTTTGGGACTAAAAAAGATGAAATTTAGATTTTTTCACTTTTTGGATGAAAAAAGTTGAAATTTTTTCCAAGTGCCCACTCAGAATGGGACTTTGTCACTTTTTTGACAAAAAATATGAATTTGCACTTTTTCACTATTTGGATCAAAAAAGTTTATCTTTCCATCCAATAAGTCAAAATGTCCCATTCTGACATGGGAAGCGGCACACATGTCAACTTAGACAAAAGTTGAATATTTTTCTAAGTCCCATCTCATAATGAGATGGGATTTAGAAAAAAATTCAACTTTTGTGAAAAGTCAAAAGAGATTCCAAGTCCTTTGTCAGAATGGGAATTTGTTACTTCTTTGAAGAAGAAAATTAAATTTGGAAGTTTTCACTTTTTGGACGATAAAGGTTGAAATTTTTTCTAAGTCCCCATTCAGAATGGGACTTTGTGACTTTTTTGAAGAAATGTAGTGAATTTGGATTTTTTCACTTTTTGGATGAAAAAAGTTGAAATTTTTTAAAAGTGCCAACTCAGAACCGGACTTTTCACTTTTTTGAAGAAAAAAATTGAAATTTGATTTTTTCACTTTTGGGACTAAAAAAGATGAAATTTGGATTTTTTCACTTTTTGGATGAAAAAAGTTGAAATTTTTTCCAAGTGCCCACTCAGAATGGAATTTTTTTCACTTTTCTGATGAAAGAAATTGAAATTTGATTTTTTCACTTTTGGGACTAAAAAAGATGAAATTTGGATTTTTTCACTTTTTGGATGGAAAAAGTTGAAATTTTTTCCAAGTGCCCACTCAGAATGGGACTTTGTCACTTTTTTGACAAAAACTATGAATTTGCACTTTTTCACTATTTGGATCAAAAAAGTTTATCTTTCCATCCAATAAGTCAAAATGTCCCATTCTGACATGGGAAGCGGCACACATGTCAACTTAGACAAAAGTTGAATATTTTTCTAAGTCCCATCTCATAATGAGATGGGACTTAGAAAAAAATTCAACTTTTGTGAAAAGTCAAAAGAGATTCCAAGTCCTTTGTCAGAATGGGAATTTGTTACTTCTTTGATGAAGAAAATTAAATTTCGAAGTTTTCACTTTTTGGACGATAAAGGTTGAAATTTTTTCTAAGTCCCCATTCAGAATGGGACTTTGTGACTTTTTTGAAGAAATGTAGTGAATTTGGATTTTTTCACTTTTTGGATGAAAAAAGTTGAAATTTTTTAAAAGTGCCAACTCAGAACCGGACTTTGTCACTTTTTTGAAGAAAAAAATTGAAATTTGATTTTTTCACTTTTGGGACTAAAAAAGATGAAATTTGGATTTTTTCACTTTTTGGATGAAAAAAGTTGAAATTTTTTCCAAGTGCCCACTCAGAATGGAATTTTTTTCACTTTTTTGAAGAAAAAAATTTAAATTTGATTTTTTCACTTTTGGGACTAAAAAAGATGAAATTTGGATTTTTTCACTTTTTGGTGAAAAAAGTTGAAATTTTTTCCAAGTGCCACTCAGAACAGATTGTTTTTCACTTTTTTGAAGAAAAAAATGAAATTTGATTTTTTCACTTTTGGGACTAAAAAAGATGAAATTTGGATTTTTTCACTTTTTTGGTGAAAAAAGTTGAAATTTTTTCCAAGTGCCCACTCAGAATAGAATTTTTTTCACTTTTTTGAAGAAAAAAATTGAAATTTGATTTTTTTACTTTTGGGACTAAAATAGATGAAATTTGGATTTTTTCACTTTTTGGATGAAAAAAGTTGAAATTATTTCCAAGTGCCCACTCAGAATGGGACTTTGTCACTTTTTTGACAAAAACTATGAATTTGCACTTTTTCACTATTTGGATCAAAAAAGTTTATCTTTCCATCCAATAAGTCAAAATGTCCCATTCTGACATGGGAAGCGGCACACATGTCAACTTAGACAAAAGTTGAATATTTTTCTAAGTCCCATCTCATAATGAGATGGGATTTAGAAAAAAATTCAACTTTTGTGAAAAGTCAAAAGAGATTCCAAGTCCTTTGTCAGAATGGGAATTTGTTACTTCTTTGAAGAAGAAAATTAAATTTGGAAGTTTTCACTTTTTGGACGATAAAGGTTGAAATTTTTTCTAAGTCCCCATTCAGAATGGGTCTTTGTGACTTTTTTGAAGAAATGTAGTTAATTTGGATTTTTTCACTTTTTGGATGAAAAAAGTTGATATTTTTTAAAAGTGCCAACTCAGAACCGGACTTTGTCACTTTTTTGAAGAAAAAAATTGAAATTTGATTTTTTCACTTTTGGGACTAAAAAAGATGAAATTTGGATTTTTTCACTTTTTGGATGAAAAAAGTAGAAATTTTTTCCAAGTGCCCACTCAGAATGGAATTTTTTTCACTTTTTTGAAGAAAAAAATTGAAATTTGATTTTTTCACTTTTGGGACTAAAAAAGATGAAATTTGGATTTTTTCACTTTTTGGTGAAAAAAGTTGAATTTTTTTCCAAGTGCCACTCAGAACAGAATTTTTTTCACTTTTTTGAAAAAAAAAATGAAATTTGATTTTTTCACTTTTGGGACTAAAAAAGATGAAATTTGGATTTTTTCACTTTTTGGTGAAAAAAGTTGAAATTTTTTCCAAGTGCCCACTCAGAATAGAATTTTTTTCACTTTTTTGAAGAAAAAAATTGAAATTTGATTTTTTTACTTTTGGGACTAAAAAAGATGAAATTTGGATTTTTTCACTTTTTGGATGAAAAAAGTTGAAATTTTTTCCAAGTGCCCACTCAGAATGGGACTTTGTCACTTTTTTGACAAAAACTATGAATTTGCACTTTTTCACTATTTGGATCAAAAAAGTTTATCTTTCCATCCAATAAGTCAAAATGTCCCATTCTGACATGGGAAGCGGCACACATGTCAACTTAGACAAAAGTTGAATATTTTTCTAAGTCCCATCTCATAATGAGATGGGACTTAGAAAAAAATTCAACTTTTGTGAAAAGTCAAAAGAGATTCGAAGTCCTTTGTCAGAATGGGAATTTGTTACTTCTTTGAAGAAGAAAATTAAATTTGGAAGTTTTCACTTTTTGGACAATAAAGGTTGAAATTTTTTCTAAGTCCCCATTCAGAATGGGACTTTGCGACTTTTTTGAAGAAATGTAGTGAATTTGGATTTTTTCACTTTTTGGATGAAAAAAGTTGAAATGTTTTAAAAGTGCCAACTCAGAACCGGACTTTGTCACTTTTTTGAAGAAAAAAATTGAAATTTGATTTTTTCACTTTTGGGACTAAAAAAAGATGAAATTTGGATTTTTTCACTTTTTAGATGAAAAAAGTTGAAATTTTTTCCAAGTGCCCACTCAGAATGGAATTTATTTCACTTTTTTGAAGAAAAAAATTGAAATTTGATTTTTTCACTTTTGGGACTAAAAAAGATGAAATTTGGATTTTTTCACTTTTTGGTGAAAAAAGTTGAAATTTTTTCCAAGTGCCACTCAGAACAGATTTTTTTTCACTTTTTTGAAGAAAAAAATGAAATTTGATTTTTTCACTTTTGGGACTAAAAAAGATGAAATTTTGATTTTTTCATTTTTTTGGTGAAAAAAGTTGAAATTTTTTCCAAGTGCCCACTCAGAATAGAATTTTGTTCACTTTTTTGAAGAAAAAAATAGAAATTTGATTTTTTTACTTTTGGGACTAAAAAAGATGAAATTTGGATTTTTTCACTTTTTGGATGAAAAAAGTTGAAATTTTTTCCAAGTGCCCACTCAGAATGGGACTTTGTCACTTTTTTGACAAAAACTATGAATTTGCACTTTTTCACTATTTGGATCAAAAAAGTTTATCTTTCCATCCAATAAGTCAAAATGTCCCATTCTGACATGGGAAGCGGCACACATGTCAACTTAGACAAAAGTTGAATATTTTTCTAAGTCCCATCTCATAATGAGATGGGACTTAGAAAAAAATTCAACTTTTGTGAAAAGTCAAAAGAGATTCGAAGTCCTTTGTCAGAATGGGAATTTGTTACTTCTCTGAAGAAGAAAATTAAATTTGGAAGTTTTCACTTTTTGGACGATAAAGGTTGAAATTTTTTCTAAGTCCCAATGGGACTTTGTGACTTTTTTGAAGAAATGTAGTGAATTTGGATTTTTTCACTTTTTGGATGAAAAAAGTTGAAATTTTTTAAAAGTGCCAACTCAGAACCGGACTTTGTCACTTTTTTGAAGAAAAAAATTGAAATTTGATTTTTTCACTTTTGGGACTAAAAAAGATGAAATTTGGATTTTTTCACTTTTTGGATGAAAAAAGTTGAAATTTTTTCCAAGTGCCCACTCAGAATGGAATTTTTTTCACTTTTTTGAAGAAAAAAATTTAAATTTGATTTTTTCACTTTTGGGACTAAAAAAGATGAAATTTGGATTTTTTCACTTTTTGGTGAAAAAAGTTGAAATTTTTTCCAAGTGCCACTCAGAACAGATTGTTTTTCACTTTTTTGAAGAAAAAAATGAAATTTGATTTTTTCACTTTTGGGACTAAAAAAGATGAAATTTGGATTTTTTCACTTTTTTGGTGAAAAAAGTTGAAATTTTTTCCAAGTGCCCACTCAGAATAGAATTTTTTTCACTTTTTTGAAGAAAAAAATTGAAATTTGATTTTTTTACTTTTGGGACTAAAATAGATGAAATTTGGATTTTTTCACTTTTTGGATGAAAAAAGTTGAAATTATTTCCAAGTGCCCACTCAGAATGGGACTTTGTCACTTTTTTGACAAAAACTATGAATTTGCACTTTTTCACTATTTGGATCAAAAAAGTTTATCTTTCCATCCAATAAGTCAAAATGTCCCATTCTGACATGGGAAGCGGCACACATGTCAACTTAGACAAAAGTTGAATATTTTTCTAAGTCCCATCTCATAATGAGATGGGATTTAGAAAAAAATTCAACTTTTGTGAAAAGTCAAAAGAGATTCCAAGTCCTTTGTCAGAATGGGAATTTGTTACTTCTTTGAAGAAGAAAATTAAATTTGGAAGTTTTCACTTTTTGGACGATAAAGGTTGAAATTTTTTCTAAGTCCCCATTCAGAATGGGTCTTTGTGACTTTTTTGAAGAAATGTAGTTAATTTGGATTTTTTCACTTTTTGGATGAAAAAAGTTGATATTTTTTAAAAGTGCCAACTCAGAACCGGACTTTGTCACTTTTTTGAAGAAAAAAATTGAAATTTGATTTTTTCACTTTTGGGACTAAAAAAGATGAAATTTGGATTTTTTCACTTTTTGGATGAAAAAAGTAGAAATTTTTTCCAAGTGCCCACTCAGAATGGAATTTTTTTCACTTTTTTGAAGAAAAAAATTGAAATTTGATTTTTTCACTTTTGGGACTAAAAAAGATGAAATTTGGATTTTTTCACTTTTTGGTGAAAAAAGTTGAATTTTTTTCCAAGTGCCACTCAGAACAGAATTTTTTTCACTTTTTTGAAAAAAAAAATGAAATTTGATTTTTTCACTTTTGGGACTAAAAAAGATGAAATTTGGATTTTTTCACTTTTTGGTGAAAAAAGTTGAAATTTTTTCCAAGTGCCCACTCAGAATAGAATTTTTTTCACTTTTTTGAAGAAAAAAATTGAAATTTGATTTTTTTACTTTTGGGACTAAAAAAGATGAAATTTGGATTTTTTCACTTTTTGGATGAAAAAAGTTGAAATTTTTTCCAAGTGCCCACTCAGAATGGGACTTTGTCACTTTTTTGACAAAAACTATGAATTTGCACTTTTTCACTATTTGGATCAAAAAAGTTTATCTTTCCATCCAATAAGTCAAAATGTCCCATTCTGACATGGGAAGCGGCACACATGTCAACTTAGACAAAAGTTGAATATTTTTCTAAGTCCCATCTCATAATGAGATGGGACTTAGAAAAAAATTCAACTTTTGTGAAAAGTCAAAAGAGATTCGAAGTCCTTTGTCAGAATGGGAATTTGTTACTTCTTTGAAGAAGAAAATTAAATTTGGAAGTTTTCACTTTTTGGACAATAAAGGTTGAAATTTTTTCTAAGTCCCCATTCAGAATGGGACTTTGCGACTTTTTTGAAGAAATGTAGTGAATTTGGATTTTTTCACTTTTTGGATGAAAAAAGTTGAAATGTTTTAAAAGTGCCAACTCAGAACCGGACTTTGTCACTTTTTTGAAGAAAAAAATTGAAATTTGATTTTTTCACTTTTGGGGACTAAAAAAGATGAAATTTGGATTTTTTCACTTTTTAGATGAAAAAAGTTGAAATTTTTTCCAAGTGCCCACTCAGAATGGAATTTATTTCACTTTTTTGAAGAAAAAAATTGAAATTTGATTTTTTCACTTTTGGGACTAAAAAAGATGAAATTTGGATTTTTTCACTTTTTGGTGAAAAAAGTTGAAATTTTTTCCAAGTGCCACTCAGAACAGATTTTTTTTCACTTTTTTGAAGAAAAAAATGAAATTTGATTTTTTCACTTTTGGGACTAAAAAAGATGAAATTTTGATTTTTTCATTTTTTTGGTGAAAAAAGTTGAAATTTTTTCCAAGTGCCCACTCAGAATAGAATTTTGTTCACTTTTTTGAAGAAAAAAATAGAAATTTGATTTTTTTACTTTTGGGACTAAAAAAGATGAAATTTGGATTTTTTCACTTTTTGGATGAAAAAAGTTGAAATTTTTTCCAAGTGCCCACTCAGAATGGGACTTTGTCACTTTTTTGACAAAAACTATGAATTTGCACTTTTTCACTATTTGGATCAAAAAAGTTTATCTTTCCATCCAATAAGTCAAAATGTCCCATTCTGACATGGGAAGCGGCACACATGTCAACTTAGACAAAAGTTGAATATTTTTCTAAGTCCCATCTCATAATGAGATGGGACTTAGAAAAAAATTCAACTTTTGTGAAAAGTCAAAAGAGATTCCAAGTCCTTTGTCAGAATGGGAATTTGTTACTTCTTTGAAGAAGAAAATTAAATTTCGAAGTTTTCACTTTTTGGACGATAAAGGTTGAAATTTTTTCTAAGTCCCCATTCAGAATGGGACTTTGTGACTTTTTTGAAGAAATGTAGTGAATTTGGATTTTTTCACTTTTTGGATGAAAAAAGTTGAAATTTTTTAAAAGTGCCAACTCAGAACCGGACTTTGTCACTTTTTTGAAGAAAAAAATTGAAATTTGATTTTTTCACTTTTGGGACTAAAAAAGATGAAATTTGGATTTTTTCACTTTTTGGATGAAAAAAGTTGAAATTTTTTCCAAGTGCCCACTCAGAATGGAATTTTTTTCACTTTTTTGAAGAAAAAAATTTAAATTTGATTTTTTCACTTTTGGGACTAAAAAAGATGAAATTTGGATTTTTTCACTTTTTGGTGAAAAAAGTTGAAATTTTTTCCAAGTGCCACTCAGAACAGATTTTTTTTCACTTTTTTGAAGAAAAAAATGAAATTTGATTTTTTCACTTTTGGGACTAAAAAAGATGAAATTTGGATTTTTTCACTTTTTTGGTGAAAAAAGTTGAAATTTTTTCCAAGTGCCCACTCAGAATAGAATTTTTTTCACTTTTTTGAAGAAAAAAATTTAAATTTGATTTTTTTACTTTTGGGACTAAAAAAGATGAAATTTGGATTTTTTCACTTTTTGGATGAAAAAAGTTGAAATTATTTCCAAGTGCCCACTCAGAATGGGACTTTGTCACTTTTTTGACAAAAACTATGAATTTGCACTTTTTCACTATTTGGATCAAAAAAGTTTATCTTTCCATCCAATAAGTCAAAATGTCCCATTCTGACATGGGAAGCGGCACACATGTCAACTTAGACAAAAGTTGAATATTTTTCTAAGTCCCATCTCATAATGAGATGGGACTTAGAAAAAAATTCAACTTTTGTGAAAAGTCAAAAGAGATTCCAAGTCCTTTGTCAGAATGGGAATTTGTTACTTCTTTGAAGAAGAAAATTAAATTTGGAAGTTTTCACTTTTTGGACGATAAAGATTGAAATTATTTCTAAGTCCCCATTCAGAATGGGACTTTGTGACTTTTTTGAAGAAATGTAGTGAATTTGGATTTTTTCACTTTTTGGATGAAAAAAGTTGAAATTTTTTAAAAGTGCCAACTCAGAACCGGACTTTGTCACTTTTTTGAAGAAAAAAATTGAAATTTGATTTTTTCACTTTTGGGACTAAAAAAGATGAAATTTGGATTTTTTCACTTTTTGGATGAAAAAAGTTGAAATTTTTTCCAAGTGCCCACTCAGAATGGAATTTTTTTCACTTTTCTGATGAAAAGAAATTGAAATTTGATTTTTTCACTTTTGGGACTAAAAAAGATGAAATTAGGATTTTTTCACTTTTTTGGTGAAAAAAGTTGAAATTTTTTCCAAGTGCCCACTCAGAATAGAATTTTTTTCACTTTTTTGAAGAAAAAAATTGAAATTAGATTTTTTCACTTTTGGGACTAAAAAAGATGAAATTTGGATTTTTTCATTTTTTTGGTGAAAAAAGTTGAAATTTTTTCCAAGTGCCCACTCAGAATAGAATTTTTTTCACTTTTTTTAAGAAAAAAATTGAAATTTGATTTTTTCACTTTTGGGACTAAAAAAGATGAAATTTGGATTTTTTCATTTTTTGGGTGAAAAAAGTTGAAATTTTTTCCAAGTGCCCACTCAGAATAGAATTTTTTACACTTTTTTGAAGAAAAAAATTTAAATTTGATTTTTTTACTTTTGGGACTAAAAAGATGAAATTTTGATTTTTTCACATTTTTGGATGAAAAAAGTTGAAATTTTTTCCAAGTGCCCACTCAGAATGGGACTTTGTCACTATTTTGACAAAAACTATGAATTTGCACTTTTTCACTATTTGGATCAAAAAAGTTTATCTTTCCATCCAATAAGTCAAAATGCCCCATTCTGACATGGGAAGCGGCACACATGCCAACTTAGACAAAAGTTGAATATTTTTCTAAGTCCCATCTCATAATGAGATGGGACTTAGAAAAAAATTCAACTTTTGTGAAAAGTCAAAAGAGATTCCAAGTCCTTTGTCAGAATGGGAGTTTGTTACTTCTTTGAAGAAGAAAATTAATTTGGAAGTTTTCACTTTTGGACGATAAAGGTTGAAATTTTTTCTAAGTCCCCATTCAGAATGGGACTTTGTGACTTTTTTGAAGAAATGTAGTGAATTTGGATTTTTTCACTTTTTGGATGAAAAAAGTAGAAATTTTTTTAAAGTGCCAACTCAGAACCGGACTTTGTCACTTTTTTTGAAGAAAAAAATTGAAATTTGATTTTTTCACTTTTGGGACTAAAAAAGATGAAATTTGGATTTTTTCACTTTTTGGATGAAAAAAGTTGAAATTTTTTCCAAGTGCCCACTCAGAATAGAATTTTTTCACTTTTTGAAGAAAAAAATTGAAATTTGATTTTTTCACTTTTGGACTAAAAAAGATGAAATTTGGATTTTTTTCATTTTTTTGGTGAAAAAAGTTGAAATTTTTTCCAAGTGCCCACTCAGAATGGAATTTTTTTCACTTTTTTGAAGAAAAAAATTTAAATTTGATTTTTTCACTTTTGGGACTAAAAAAGATGAAATTTGGATTTTTTCACTTTTTGTGAAAAAAGTTGAAATTTTTTCCAAGTGCCACTCAAGAACAGATTTTTTTTCACTTTTTTGAAGAAAAAAATGAAATTTGATTTTTCACTTTTGGGACTAAAAAGATGAAATTTGGATTTTTTCACTTTTTTGGTGAAAAAAGTTTGAAATTTTTTCCAAGTGCCCACTCAGAATAGAATTTTTTTCACTTTTTTGAAGAAAAAAATTTAAATTTGATTTTTTTACTTTTGGGACTAAAAAAGATGAAATTTGGATTTTTTCACTTTTTGGATGAAAAAAGTTGAAATTATTTCCAAGTGCCCACTCAGAATGGGACTTTGTCACTTTTTTGACAAAAACTATGAATTTGCACTTTTTCACTATTTGGATCAAAAAAGTTTAATCTTTCCATCCAATAAGTCAAAATGTCCCATTCTGACATGGGAAGCGGCACACATGTCAACTTAGACAAAAGTTGAATATTTTTCTAAGTCCCATCTCATAATGAGATGGGACTTAGAAAAAAATTCAACTTTTGTGAAAAGTCAAAAGAGATTCCAAGTCCTTTGTCAGAATGGGAATTTGTTACTTCTTTGAAGAAGAAAATTAAATTTGGAAGTTTTCACTTTTTGGACGATAAAGATTGAAATTATTTCTAAGTCCCCATTCAGAATGGGACTTTGTGACTTTTTGAAGAAATGTAGTGAATTTGGATTTTTTCACTTTTTGGATGAAAAAAGTTGAAATTTTTTAAAAGTGCCAACTCAGAACCGGACTTTGTCACTTTTTTGAAGAAAAAAATTGAAATTTGATTTTTTCACTTTTGGGACTAAAAAAGATGAAATTTGGATTTTTTCACTTTTTGGATGAAAAAAGTTGAAATTTTTTCCAAGTGCCCACTCAGAATGGAATTTTTTTCACTTTTCTGAAGAAAAAAATTGAAATTTGATTTTTTCACTTTTGGGACTAAAAAAGATGAAATTAGGATTTTTTCACTTTTTTGGTGAAAAAAGTTGAAATTTTTCCAAGTGCCCACTCAGAATAGAATTTTTTTCACTTTTTTGAAGAAAAAAATTGAAATTAGATTTTTTCACTTTTGGGACTAAAAAAGATGAAATTTGTATTTTTTCATTTTTTTGGTGAAAAAAGTTGAAATTTTTTCCAAGTGCCCACTCAGAATAGAATTTTTTTCACTTTTTTTAAGAAAAAATTGAAATTTGATTTTTTCACTTTTGGGACTAAAAAAGATGAAATTTGGATTTTTTCATTTTTTGGGGTGAAAAAAGTTGAAATTTTTTCCAAGTGCCCACTCAGAATATAATTTTTTACACTTTTTTGAAGAAAAAAATTGAAATTTGATTTTTTTACTTTTGGACTAAAAAAGATGAAATTTGGATTTTTTCACTTTTTGGATGAAAAAAGTTGAAATTTTTTCCAAGTGCCCACTCAGAATGGGACTTTGTCACTATTTTGACAAAAACTATGAATTGCACTTTTTCACTATTTGGATCAAAAAAGTTTATCTTTCCATCCAATAAGTCAAAATGTCCCATTCTGACATGGGAAGCGGCACACATGCCAACTTAGACAAAAGTTGAATATTTTTCTAAGTCCCATCTCATAATGAGATGGGACTTAGAAAAAATTCAACTTTTGTGAAAAGTCAAAGAGATTCCAAGTCTTTTGTCAGAATGGGAATTTGTTACTTCTTTGAAGAAGAAAATTAAATTTGGAAGTTTTCACTTTTTGGACGATAAAGGTTGAAATTTTTTCTAAGTCCCCATTCAGAATGGGACTTTGTGACTTTTTGAAGAAATGTAGTGAATTTGGATTTTTTCACTTTTTGGATGAAAAAAGTTGAAATTTTTTAAAAGTGCCAACTCAGAACCGGACTTTGTCACTTTTTTGAAGAAAAAAATTGAAATTTGATTTTTTTCACTTTTGGGACTAAAAAAGATGAAATTTGGATTTTTTCACTTTTTGGTGAAAAAAGTTGAATTTTTTTCCAAGTGCCACTCAGAACAGAATTTTTTTCACTTTTTTGAAGAAAAAAATGAAATTTGATTTTTTCACTTTTGGGACTAAAAAAGATGAAATTTGGGATTTTTTCACTTTTTGGTGAAAAAAGTTGAAATTTTTTCAAGTGCCCACTCAGAATAGAATTTTTTTCACTTTTTTGAAGAAAAAATTGAAATTTGATTTTTTTACTTTGGGACTAAAAAAGATGAAATTTGGATTTTTTCACTTTTTGGATGAAAAAAGTTGAAATTTTTTCCAAGTGCCCACTCAGAATGGGACTTTGTCACTTTTTTGACAAAAACTATGAATTTGCACTTTTTCACTATTTGGATCAAAAAAGTTTATCTTTCCATCCAATAAGTCAAAATGTCCCATTCTGACATGGGAAGCGGGCACACATGTCAACTTAGACAAAAGTTGAATATTTTTCTAAGTCCCATCTCATAATGAGATGGGACTTAGAAAAAAATTCAACTTTTGTGAAAAGTCAAAAGAGATTCGAAGTCCTTTGTCAGAATGGGAATTTGTTACTTCTTTGAAGAAGAAAATTAAATTTGGAAGTTTTCACTTTTTGGACAATAAAGGTTGAAATTTTTTCTAAGTCCCCATTCAGAATGGGACTTTGTGACTTTTTTGAAGAAATGTAGTGAATTTGGATTTTTTCACTTTTTGGATGAAAAAAGTTGAAATTTTTTAAAAGTGCCAACTCAGAACCGGACTTTGTCACTTTTTTGAAGAAAAAAATGAAATTTGATTTTTTCACTTTTGGGACTAAAAAAGATGAAATTTGGATTTTTTCACTTTTTGGATGAAAAAAGTTGAAATTTTTTCCAAGTGCCCACTCAGAATGGAATTTATTTCACTTTTTTGAAGAAAAAAATTGAAATTTGATTTTTTCACTTTTGGGACTAAAAAAGATGAAATTTGGATTTTTTCACTTTTTGGTGAAAAAAGTTGAAATTTTTTCCAAGTGCCACTCAGAACAGATTTTTTTTCACTTTTTTGAAGAAAAAAATGAAATTTGATTTTTTCACTTTTGGGACTAAAAAAGATGAAATTTTGATTTTTTCATTTTTTTGGTGAAAAAAGTTGAAATTTTTTCCAAGTGCCCACTCAGAATAGAATTTTGTTCACTTTTTTGAAGAAAAAAATAGAAATTTGATTTTTTTACTTTTGGGACTAAAAAAGATGAAATTTGGATTTTTTCACTTTTTGGATGAAAAAAGTTGAAATTTTTTCCAAGTGCCCACTCAGAATGGGACTTTGTCACTTTTTTGACAAAAACTATAAATTTGCACTTTTTCACTATTTGGATCAAAAAAGTTTATCTTTCCATCCAATAAGTCAAAATGTCCCATTCTGACATGGGAAGCGGCACACATGTCAACTTAGACAAAAGTTGAATATTTTTCTAAGTCCCATCTCATAATGAGATGGGACTTAGAAAAAAATTCAACTTTTGTGAAAAGTCAAAAGAGATTCCAAGTCCTTTGTCAGAATGGGAATTTGTTACTTCTTTGAAGAAGAAAATTAAATTTCGAAGTTTTCACTTTTTGGACGATAAAGGTTGAAATTTTTTCTAAGTCCCCATTCAGAATGGGACTTTGTGACTTTTTTGAAGAAATGTAGTGAATTTGGATTTTTTCACTTTTTGGATGAAAAAAGTTGAAATTTTTTAAAAGTGCCAACTCAGAACCGGACTTTGTCACTTTTTTGAAGAAAAAAATAGAAATTTGATTTTTTCACTTTTGGGACTAAAAAAGATGAAATTTGGATTTTTTCACTTTTTGGATGAAAAAAGTTGAAATTTTTTCCAAGTGCCCACTCAGAATGGAATTTTTTTCACTTTTTTGAAGAAAAAAATTTAAATTTGATTTTTTCACTTTTGGGACTAAAAAAGATGAAATTTGGATTTTTTCACTTTTTGGTGAAAAAAGTTGAAATTTTTTCCAAGTGCCACTCAGAACAGATTTTTTTTCACTTTTTTGAAGAAAAAAATGAAATTTGATTTTTTCACTTTTGGGACTAAAAAAGATGAAATTTGGATTTTTTCACTTTTTGGTGAAAAAAGTTGAAATTTTTTCCAAGTGCCACTCAGAACAGATTTTTTTTCACTTTTTTGAAGAAAAAAATGAAATTTGATTTTTTCACTTTTGGGACTAAAAAAGATGAAATTTTGATTTTTTCATTTTTTTGGTGAAAAAAGTTGAAATTTTTTCCAAGTGCCCACTCAGAATAGAATTTTGTTCACTTTTTTGAAGAAAAAAATAGAAATTTGATTTTTTTACTTTTGGGACTAAAAAAGATGAAATTTGGATTTTTCACTTTTTGGATGAAAAAAGTTGAAATTTTTTCCAAGTGCCCACTCAGAATGGAATTTTTTTCACTTTTTTGAAGAAAAAAATTTAAATTTGATTTTTTCACTTTTGGGACTAAAAAAGATGAAATTTGGATTTTTTCACTTTTTGGTGAAAAAAGTTGAAATTTTTTCCAAGTGCCACTCAGAACAGATTTTTTTTCACTTTTTTGAAGAAAAAAATGAAATTTGATTTTTTCACTTTTGGGACTAAAAAAGATGAAATTTGGATTTTTTTACTTTTTTGGTTAAAAAAGTTGAAATTTTTTCCAAGTGCCCACTCAGAATAGAATTTTTTTCACTTTTTTGAAGAAAAAAATTGAAATTTGATTTTTTTACTTTTGGGACTAAAAAAGATGAAATTTGGATTTTTTCACTTTTTGGATGAAAAAAGTTGAAATTATTTCCAAGTGCCCACTCAGAATGGGACTTTGTCACTTTTTTGACAAAAACTCATGAATTTGCACTTTTTCACTATTTGGATCAAAAAAGTTTATCTTTCCATCCAATAAGTCAAAATGTCCCATTCTGACATGGGAAGCGGCACACATGTCAACTTAGACAAAAGTTGAATATTTTTCTAAGTCCCATCTCATAATGAGATGGGATTTAGAAAAAAATTCAACTTTTGTGAAAAGTCAAAAGAGATTCCAAGTCCTTTGTCAGAATGGGAATTTGTTACTTCTTTGAAGAAGAAAATTAAATTTGGAAGTTTTCACTTTTTGGACGATAAAGGTTGAAATTTTTTCTAAGTCCCCATTCAGAATGGGTCTTGTGACTTTTTTGAAGAAATGTAGTGAATTTGGATTTTTTCACTTTTTGGATGAAAAAAGTTGATATTTTTAAAAGTGCCAACTCAGAACCGGACTTTGTCACTTTTTTGAAGAAAAAAATTGAAATTTGATTTTTTCACTTTTGGGACTAAAAAAGATGAAATTTGGATTTTTTCACTTTTTGGATGAAAAAAGTTGAAATTTTTTCCAAGTGCCCACTCAGAATGGAATTTTTTTCACTTTTTTGAAGAAAAAAATTTAAATTTGATTTTTTCACTTTTGGGACTAAAAAAGATGAAATTTGGATTTTTTCACTTTTTGGTGAAAAAAGTTGAATTTTTTTCCAAGTGCCACTCAGAACAGAATGTTTTTCACTTTTTTGAAGAAAAAAATGAAATTTGATTTTTTCACTTTTGGGACTAAAAAGATGAAATTTGGATTTTTTCTCTTTTTTGGTGAAAAAAGTTGAAATTTTTTTCCAAGTGCCCACTCAGAATAGAATTTTTTTCAATTTTTTGAAGAAAAAAATTGAAATTTGATTTTTTTACTTTTGGGACTAAAAAGATGAAATTTGGATTTTTTCACTTTTTGGATGAAAAAAGTTGAAATTTTTTCCAAGTGCCCACTCAGAATGGAATTTTTTTCACTTTTCTGAAGAAAGAAATTGAAATTTGTTTTTTTCACTTTTGGGACTAAAAAAGATGAAATTTGGATTTTTTCACTTTTTTGGTGAAAAAAAGTTGAAATTTTTCCAAGTGCCCACTCAGAATAGAATTTTTTTCCCTTTTTTGAAGAAAAAAAATGAAATTAGATTTTTTCACTTTTGGGACTAAAAAAGATGAAATTTGGATTTTTTCATTTTTTTGGTGAAAAAAGTTGAAATTTTTTCCAAGTGCCCACTCAGAATAGAATTTTTTTTTCAATTTTTTGAAGAAAAAAATTGAATTTGATTTTTTTACTTTTGGGACTAAAAAGATGAAATTTAGATTTTTTCACTTTTTGGATGAAAAAAGTTGAATTTTTTTTTCCAAGTGCCCTCTCAGAATGGGACTTTGTCACTTTTTTGACAAAAACTAATGAATTTGCACTTTTTCACTATTTGGATCAAAAAAGTTTATCTTTCCATCCAATAAGTCAAAATGTCCCATTCTGACATGGAAGCGGCACACATGTCAACTTAGACAAAAGTTGAATATTTTTCTAAGTCCCATCTCATAATGAGATGGGATTTAGAAAAAAATGCAACTTTTGTGAAAAGTCAAAAGAGATTCCAAGTCCTTTGTCAGAATGGGAATTTGTTACTTCTTTGAAGAAGAAAATTAAATTTGGAAGTTTTCACTTTTTGGACGATAAAGGTTGAAATTTTTTCTAAGTCCCCATTCAGAATGGGTCTTTGTGACTTTTTTGAAGAAATGTAGTGAATTTGGATTTTTTCACTTTTTGGATGAAAAAAGTTGATATTTTTAAAAGTGCCAACTCAGAACCGGACTTTGTCACTTTTTTGAAGGAAAAAATTGAAATTTGATTTTTTCACTTTTGGGACTAAAAAAAGATGAAATTTGGATTTTTTCACTTTTTGGATGAAAAAAGTTGAAAATTTTTCCAAGTGCCCACTCAGAATGGATTTTTTTTCACTTTTTTGAAGAAAAAATTTAAATTTGATTTTTTCACTTTTGGACTAAAAAGATGAAATTTGGATTTTTTCACTTTTTGGTGAAAAAAGTTGAATTTTTTTCCAAGTGCCACTCAGAACAGAATGTTTTTCACTTTTTGAAGAAAAAAATGAAATTTGATTTTTTCACTTTTGGGACTAAAAAGATGAAATTTGGATTTTTTCTCTTTTTGGTGAAAAAAGTTGAAATTTTTTCCAAGTGCCCACTCAGAATAGAATTTTTTCACTTTTTTGAAGAAAAAAATTGAAATTTGATTTTTTTACTTTTGGGACTAAAAAAGATGAAATTTGGATTTTTTCACTTTTTGGATGAAAAAAGTTGAAATTTTTTCCAAGTGCCCCACTCAGAATGGAATTTTTTTTCACTTTTCTGAAGAAAGAAATTGAAATTGTTTTTTTCACTTTTGGGACTAAAAAAGATGAAATTTGGATTTTTTCACTTTTTTGGTGAAAAAAGTTGAAATTTTTTCCAAGTGCCCACTCAGAATAGAATTTTTTTCACTTTTTTGAAGAAAAAAAATGAAATTAGATTTTTTCACTTTTGGGACTAAAAAAGATGAAATTTGGATTTTTCATTTTTTTGGTGAAAAAAGTTGAAATTTTTTCCAAGTGCCCACTCAGAATAGAATTTTTTTTTCAATTTTTTGAAGAAAAAAATTGAAATTTGATTTTTTTACTTTGGGACTAAAAAAGATGAAATTTAGATTTTTTCACTTTTTGGATGAAAAAAGTTGAATTTTTTTCCAAGTGCCCTCTCAGAATGGGACTTTGTCACTTTTTGACAAAAACTATGAATTTGCACTTTTTCACTATTTGGATCAAAAAAGTTTATCTTTCCATCCAATAAGTCAAAATGTCCCATTCTGACATGGGAAGCGGCACACATGTCAACTTAGACAAAAGTTGAATATTTTTCTAAGTCCCATCTCATAATGAGATGGGATTTAGAAAAAAATGCAACTTTTGTGAAAAGTCAAAAGAGATTCCAAGTCCTTTGTCAGAATGGGAATTTGTTACTTCTTTGAAGAAGAAAATTAAATTGGAAGTTTTCACTTTTTGGACGATAAAGGTTGAAATTTTTTTCTAAGTCCCCATTCAGAATGGGGTCTTTGTGATCTTTTTGAAGAAATGTAGTGAATTTGGATTTTTTCACTTTTTGGATGAAAAAAGTTGATATTTTTTAAAAGTGCCAACTCAGAACCGGACTTTGTCACTTTTTTGAAGAAAAAAATTGAAATTTGATTTTTTTCACTTTTGGGACTAAAAAGATGAATTTGGATTTTTCACTTTTTGGATGAAAAAGTTGAAATTTTTCCAAGTGCCCACTCAGAATGGTATTTTTTTCACTTTTTTGAAGAAAAAATTGAAATTTGATTTTTTCACTTTTGGACTAAAAAGATGAAATTTGGATTTTTTCACTTTTTGGTGAAAAAAGTTGAATTTTTTTCCAAGTGCCACTCAGAACAGAATTTTTTCACTTTTTTGAAGAAAAAAATGAAATTTGATTTTTTCACTTTTGGGACTAAAAAGATGAAATTTGGATTTTTTCACTTTTTGGTGAAAAAAGTTGAAATTTTTTCCAAGTGCCCACTCAGAATAGAATTTTGTTCACTTTTTGAAGAAAAAATAGAAATTTGATTTTTTACTTTTGGGACTAAAAAGATGAAATTTGGATTTTTTCACTTTTTGGATGAAAAAAGTTGAAATTTTTTCCAAGTGCCCACTCAGAATGGGACTTTGTCACTTTTTTGACAAAAACTATGAATTTGCACTTTTTCACTATTTGGATCAAAAAAGTTTATCTTTCCATCCAATAAGTCAAAATGTCCCATTCTGACATGGGAAGCAGGCACACATGTCAACTTAGACAAAAGTTGAATATTTTTCTAAGTCCCATCTCATAATGAGATGGGACTTAGAAAAAAATTCAACTTTTGTGAAAAGTCAAAAGAGATTCCAAGTCCTTTGTCAGAATGGGAATTTGTTACTTCTTTGAAGAAGAAAATTAAATTTCGAAGTTTTCACTTTTTGGACGATAAAGGTTTGAAATTTTTTCTAAGTCCCCATTCAGAATGGGACATTTGTGACTTTTTTGAAGAAATGTAGTGAATTTGGATTTTTTCACTTTTTGGATGAAAAAAGTTGAAATTTTTTAAAAGTGCCAACTCAGAACCGGACTTTGTCACTTTTTTGAAGAAAAAATTGAAATTTGATTTTTTCACTTTTGGGACTAAAAAAGATGAAATTTGGATTTTTTCACTTTTTGGATGAAAAAGTTGAAATTTTTTCCAAGTGCCCACTCAGAATGGAATTTTTTTCACTTTTTTGAAGAAAAAAAATTTAAATTTGATTTTTTCACTTTTGGGACTAAAAAAGATGAAATTTGGATTTTTTCACTTTTTGGTGAAAAAAGTTGAAATTTTTTCCAAGTGCCACTCAGAACAGATTTTTTTTCACTTTTTTGAAGAAAAAAATGAATTTGATTTTTCACTTTTGGGACTAAAAAGATGAAATTTGGATTTTTTCACTTTTTTGGTGAAAAAAGTTGAAATTTTTTCCAAGTGCCCACTCAGAATAGAATTTTTTTCACTTTTTTGAAGAAAAAATTGAATTTGATTTTTTTACTTTTGGGACTAAAAAAGATGAAATTTGGATTTTTTCACTTTTTGGATGAAAAAAGTTGAAATTATTTCCAAGTGCCCACTCAGAATGGGACTTTGTCACTTTTTTTGACAAAAACTATGAATTTGCACTTTTTCACTATTTGGATCAAAAAAGTTTATCTTTCCATCCAATAAGTCAAAATGTCCCATTCTGACATGGGAAGCGGCACACATGTCAACTTAGACAAAAGTTGAATATTTTTCTAAGTCCCATCTCATAATGAGATGGATTTAGAAAAAAATTCAACTTTTGTGAAAAGTCAAAAGAGATTCAAGTCCTTTGTCAGAATGGGAATTTGTTACTTCTTTGAAGAAGAAAATTAAATTTGGAAGTTTCACTTTTTGGACGATAAAGGTTGAAATTTTTTCTAAGTCCCCATTCAGAATGGGTCATTGTGACTTTTTTGAAGAAATGTAGTTAATTTGGATTTTTTCACTTTTTGGATGAAAAAAGTTGATATTTTTTAAAAGTGCCAACTCAGAACCGGACTTTGTCACTTTTTGAAGAAAAAAATTGAAATTTGATTTTTTCACTTTTGGGACCTAAAAAAGATGAATTTGGATTTTTTCACTTTTTGGATGAAAAAAGTTGAAATGTTTTCCAAGTGCCCACTCAGAATGGAATTTTTTTCACTTTTTTGAAGAAAAAAATTGAAATTTGATTTTTTCACTTTTGGACTAAAAAGATGAGAAATTTTGGAATTTTTTCACTTTTTGGTGAAAAAAGTTGAATTTTTTTCAAGTGCACTCAGAACAGAATTTTTTTCACTTTTTGAAGAAAAAAATGAAATTTGATTTTTTCACTTTTGGGACTAAAAAAGATGAAATTTGGATTTTTTCACTTTTTGGTGAAAAAAGTTGAAATTTTTTCCAAGTGCCCACTCAGAATAGAATTTTTTTCACTTTTTTGAAGAAAAAAATTGAAATTTGATTTTTTTACTTTTGGGACTAAAAAGATGAAATTTGGATTTTTTCACTTTTTGGATGAAAAAAGTTGAAATTTTTTCCAAGTGCCCACTCAGAATGGGACTTTGTCACTTTTTGACAAAAACTATGAATTTGCACTTTTTCACTATTTGGATCAAAAAAGTTTATCTTTCCATCCAATAAGTCAAAATGTCCCATTCTGACATGGGAAGCGGCACACATGTCAACTTAGACAAAAGTTGAATATTTTTCTAAGTCCCATCTCATAATGAGATGGGACTTAGAAAAAAATTCAACTTTTGTGAAAAGTCAAAAGAGATTCGAAGTCCTTTGTCAGAATGGGAATTTGTTACTTCTCTGAAGAAGAAAATTAAATTTGGAAGTTTTCACTTTTTGGACGATTAAAGGTTGAAATTTTTTCTAAGTCCCAATGGGACTTTGTGACTTTTTTGAAGAAATGTAGTGAATTTGGATTTTTTCACTTTTTGGATGAAAAAAGTTGAAATTTTTTAAAAGTGCCAACTCAGAACCGGACTTTGTCACTTTTTGAAGAAAAAAATTGAAATTTGATTTTTTCACTTTTGGGACTAAAAAAGATGAAATTTGGATTTTTTCACTTTTTGGATGAAAAAAGTTGAAATTTTTTCCAAGTGCCCACTCAGAATGGAATTTATTTCACTTTTTTGAAGAAAAAAATTGAAATTTGATTTTTTCACTTTTGGGACTAAAAAAGATGAAATTTGGATTTTTTCACTTTTTGGTGAAAAAAGTTGAAATTTTTTCCAAGT
Source organism: Pleurodeles waltl (assembly GCF_031143425.1). Taxonomy (NCBI): domain Eukaryota; kingdom Metazoa; phylum Chordata; class Amphibia; order Caudata; family Salamandridae; genus Pleurodeles; species Pleurodeles waltl. The sequence continues at coordinate 46,639 of NW_027150104.1, read as the reverse complement.
GCCACTCAGAACAGATTTTTTTTCACTTTTTTGAAGAAAAAAATGAAATTTGATTTTTTCACTTTTGGGACTAAAAAGATGAAATTTTGATTTTTTCATTTTTTTGGTGAAAAAGTTGAAATTTTTTCCAAGTGCCCACTCAGAATAGAATTTTGTTCACTTTTTTGAAGAAAAAAATAGAAATTTGATTTTTTTACTTTTGGGACTAAAAAGATGAAATTTGATTTTTTCACTTTTTGGATGAAAAAAGTTGAAATTTTTTCCAAGTGCCCACTCAGAATGGGACTTTGTCACTTTTTTGACAAAAACTATAAATTTGCACTTTTTCACTATTTGGATCAAAAAAGTTTATCTTTCCATCAATAAGTCAAAATGTCCCATTCTGACATGGGAAGCGGCACACATGTCAACTTAGACAAAAGTTGAATATTTTTCTAAGTCCCATCTCATAATGAGATGGGACTTAGAAAAAAATTCAACTTTTGTGAAAAGTCAAAAGAGATTCCAAGTCCTTTGTCAGAATGGGAATTTGTTACTTCTTTGAAGAAGAAAATTAAATTTCGAAGTTTTCACTTTTTTGGACGATAAAGGTTGAAATTTTTTCTAAGTCCCCATTCAGAATGGGACTTTGTGACTTTTTTGAAGAAATGTAGTGAATTTGGATTTTTTCACTTTTTGGATGAAAAAAGTTGAAATTTTTAAAAGTGCCAACTCAGAACCGGACTTTGTCACTTTTTTGAAGAAAAAATAGAAATTTGATTTTTTCACTTTTGGGACTAAAAAGATGAAATTTGGATTTTTCACTTTTTGGATGAAAAAAGTTGAAATTTTTTCCAAGTGCCCACTCAGAACGGAATTTTTTTCACTTTTTTTATAGAAAAAAATTTAAATTAGATTTTTTTTCACTTTTGGGACTAAAAAAGATGAAATTTGGATTTTTTCACTTTTTGGTGAAAAAGTTGAAATTTTTTCCAAGTGCCACTCAGAACAGATTTTTTTTCACTTTTTGAAGAAAAAAATTGAAATTTGATTTTTTTTACTTTTGGGACTAAAAAAGATGAAATTTGGATTTTTTCACTTTTTGGATGAAAAAAGTTGAAATTTTTTCCAAGTGCCCACTCAGAATGGGACTTTGTCACTTTTTTGACAAAAACTATGAATTTGCACTTTTTCACTATTTGGATCAAAAAAGTTTATCTTTCCATCCAATAAGTCAAAATGTCCCATTCTGACATGGGAAGCGGCACACATGTCAACTTAGACAAAAGTTGAATATTTTTCTAAGTCCCATCTCATAATGAGATGGGACTTAGAAAAAAATTCAACTTTTGTGAAAAGAGTCAAAAGAGATTCGAAGTCCTTTGTCAGAATGGGAATTTGTTACTTCTCTGAAGAAGAAATTAAATTTGAAGTTTTCACTTTTTGGACGATAAAGGTTGAAATTTTTTCTAAGTCCCAATGGGACTTTGTGACTTTTTTGAAGAAATGTAGTGAATTTGGATTTTTTCACTTTTTGGATGAAAAAAGTTGAAATTTTTTAAAAGTGCCAACTCAGAACCGGACTTTGTCACTTTTTTGAAGAAAAAATTGAAATTTGATTTTTTCACTTTTGGGACTAAAAAAGATGAAATTTGGATTTTTTTCACTTTTTGGATGAAAAAAAGTTGAAATTTTTTCCAAGTGCCCACTCAGAATGGAATTTATTTCACTTTTTTGAAGAAAAAAATTGAAATTTGATTTTTTCACTTTTGGGACTAAAAAAGATGAAATTTGGATTTTTTCACTTTTTGGTGAAAAAGTTGAAATTTTTTCCAAGTGCCACTCAGAACAGATTTTTTTTTCACTTTTTTGAAGAAAAAAATGAAATTTGATTTTTTCACTTTTGGGACTAAAAAAGATGAAATTTTGATTTTTTCATTTTTTTGGTGAAAAAAGTTGAAATTTTTTCCAAGTGCCCACTCAGAATAGAATTTTGTTCACTTTTTTGAAGAAAAAAATAGAAATTTGATTTTTTTACTTTTGGGACTAAAAAAGATGAAATTTGGATTTTTTCACTTTTTGGATGAAAAAAGTTGAAATTTTTCCAAGTGCCCACTCAGAATGGGACTTTGTCACTTTTTTGACAAAAACTATTAAATTTGCACTTTTTCACTATTTGGATCAAAAAAGTTTATCTTTCCATCCAATAAGTCAAATGTCCCATTCTGACATGGGAAGCGGCACACATGTCAACTTAGACAAAAGTTGAATATTTTTCTAAGTCCCATCTCATAATGAGATGGGACTTAGAAAAAAATTCAACTTTTGTGAAAAGTCAAAAGAGATTCCAAGTCCTTTGTCAGAATGGGAATTTGTTACTTCTTTGAAGAAGAAAATTAATTTCGAAGTTTTCACTTTTTGGACGATAAAGGTTGAAATTTTTTCTAAGTCCCATTCAGAATGGGACTTTGTGACTTTTTGAAGAAATGTAGTGAATTTGGATTTTTTCACTTTTTGGATGAAAAAAAGTTGAAATTTTTTAAAAGTGCCAACTCAGAACCGGACTTTGTCACTTTTTTGAAGAAAAAAATAGAAATTTGATTTTTTCACTTTTGGGACTAAAAAAAGATGAAATTTGGATTTTTTCACTTTTTGGATGAAAAAAGTTGAAATTTTTTCCAAGTGCCCACTCAGAATGGAATTTTTTCACTTTTTTTATAGAAAAAAATTTAAATTAGATTTTTTCACTTTTGGGACTAAAAAAGATGAAATTTGGATTTTTTCACTTTTTGGTGAAAAAAGTTGAAATTTTTTCCAAGTGCCACTCAGAACAGATTTTTTTTCACTTTTTTGAAGAAAAAAATGAAATTTGATTTTTTCACTTTTGGGACTAAAAAAGATGAAATTTGGATTTTTTCACTTTTTGGTGAAAAAAGTTGAAATTTTTTCCAAGTGCCACTCAGAACAGATTTTTTTTCACTTTTTTGAAGAAAAAAATGAAATTTGATTTTTTCACTTTTGGGACTAAAAAAGATGAAATTTTGATTTTTTCATTTTTTTGGTGAAAAAAAGTTGAAATTTTTTCCAAGTGCCCACTCAGAATAGAATTTTGTTCACTTTTTTGAAGAAAAAAATAGAACTTTGATTTTTTTACTTTTGGGACTAAAAAAGATGAAATTTGGATTTTTTCACTTTTTGGATGAAAAAAGTTGAAATTTTTTCCAAGTGCCCACTCAGAATGGAATTTTTTTCACTTTTTTGAAGAAAAAAATTTAATTTGATTTTTTCACTTTTGGACTAAAAAAGATGAAATTTGGATTTTTTCACTTTTTGGTGAAAAAAGTTGAAAATTTTTTCCAAGTGCCACTCAGAACAGATTTTTTTTCACTTTTTTGAAGAAAAAAATGAAATTTGATTTTTTCACTTTTGGGACTAAAAAAGATGAAATTTGGATTTTTCACTTTTTTGGTTAAAAAAGTTGAAATTTTTTCCAAGTGCCCACTCAGAATAGAATTTTTTTCACTTTTTTGAAGAAAAAAATTGAAATTTGATTTTTTTACTTTTGGGACTAAAAAAGATGAAATTTGGATTTTTTCACTTTTTGGATGAAAAAAGTTGAAATTATTTCCAAGTGCCCACTCAGAATGGGACTTTGTCACTTTTTTGACAAAAACATGAATTTGCACTTTTTCACTATTTGGATCAAAAAAGTTTATCTTTCCATCCAATAAGTCAAAATGTCCCATTCTGACATGGGAAGCGGCACACATGTCAACTTAGACAAAAGTTGAATATTTTTCTAAGTCCCATCTCATAATGAGATGGGATTTAGAAAAAAAATGCAACTTTTGTGAAAAGTCAAAAGAGATTCCAAGTCCTTTGTCAGAATGGGAATTTGTTACTTCTTTGAAGAAGAAAATTAAATTTGGAAGTTTTCACTTTTTGGACGATAAAGGTTGAAATTTTTTCTAAGTCCCCATTCAGAATGGGTCTTGTGACTTTTTTGAAGAAATGTAGTGAATTTGGATTTTTTCACTTTTTGGATGAAAAAAGTTGATATTTTTAAAAGTGCCAACTCAGAACCGGACTTTGTCACTTTTTTGAAGAAAAAAATTGAAATTTGATTTTTTCACTTTTGGGACTAAAAAAGATGAAATTTGGATTTTTTCACTTTTTGGATGAAAAAAGTTGAAATTTTTTCCAAGTGCCCACTCAGAATGGAATTTTTTTCACTTTTTTGAAGAAAAAAATTGAAATTTGATTTTTTCACTTTTGGGACTAAAAAAGATGAAATTTGGATTTTTTCACTTTTTGGTGAAAAAAGTTGAATTTTTTTCCAAGTGCCACTCAGAACAGAATGTTTTTCACTTTTTTGAAGAAAAAAATGAAATTTGATTTTTTCACTTTTGGGACTAAAAAAGATGAAATTTGGATTTTTTCTCTTTTTTGGTGAAAAAAGTTGAAATTTTTTCCAAGTGCCCACTCAGAATAGAATTTTTTTCACTTTTTTGAAGAAAAAAATTGAAATTTGATTTTTTTACTTTTGGGACTAAAAAAGATGAAATTTGGATTTTTTCACTTTTTGGATGAAAAAAGTTGAAATTTTTTCCAAGTGCCCACTCAGAATGGAATTTTTTTCACTTTTCTGAAGAAAGAAATTGAAATTTGTTTTTTTCACTTTTGGGACTAAAAAAGATGAAATTTGGATTTTTTCACTTTTTTGGTGAAAAAAGTTGAAATTTTTTCCAAGTGCCCACTCAGAATAGATTTTTTTCACTTTTTTGAAGAAAAAAAATGAAATTAGATTTTTTCACTTTTGGGACTAAAAAAGATGAAATTTGGATTTTTTCATTTTTTTGGTGAAAAAAGTTGAAATTTTTTCCAAGTGCCCACTCAGAATAGAATTTTTTTTTCAATTTTTTGAAGAAAAAAATTGAAATTTGATTTTTTTACTTTTGGGACTAAAAAAGATGAAATTTGGATTTTTTCACTTTTTGGATGAAAAAAGTTGAAATTTTTTCCAAGTGCCCACTCAGAATGGGACTTTGTCACTTTTTTGACAAAAACTATGAATTTGCACTTTTTCACTATTTGGATCAAAAAAGTTTATCTTTCCATCCAATAAGTCAAAATGTCCCATTCTGACATGGGAAGCGGCACACATGTCAACTTAGACAAAAGTTGAATATTTTTCTAAGTCCCATCTCATAATGAGATGGGACTTAGAAAAAAATTCAACTTTTGTGAAAAGTCAAAAGAGATTCGAAGTCCTTTGTCAGAATGGGAATTTGTTACTTCTTTGAAGAAGAAAATTAAATTTGGAAGTTTTCACTTTTTGGACAATAAAGGTTGAAATTTTTTCTAAGTCCCCATTCAGAATGGGACTTTGTGACTTTTTTGAAGAAATGTAGTGAATTTGGATTTTTTCCACTTTTTGGATGAAAAAAGTTGAAATTTTTTAAAAGTGCCAACTTCAGAACCGGACTTTGTCACTTTTTTGAAGAAAAAAATTGAAATTTGATTTTTTCACTTTTGGGACTAAAAAAGATGAAATTTGGATTTTTTCACTTTTTGGATGAAAAAAGTTGAAATTTTTTCCAAGTGCCCACTCAGAATGGAATTTATTTCACTTTTTTGAAGAAAAAAATTGAAATTTGATTTTTTCACTTTTGGGACTAAAAAAGATGAAATTTGGATTTTTTCACTTTTTGGTGAAAAAAGTTGAAATTTTTTCCAAGTGCCACTCAGAACAGATTTTTTTTCACTTTTTTGAAGAAAAAAATGAAATTTGATTTTTTCACTTTTGGGACTAAAAAAGATGAAATTTTGATTTTTTCATTTTTTTGGTGAAAAAAGTTGAAATTTTTTCCAAGTGCCCACTCAGAATAGAATTTTGTTCACTTTTTTGAAGAAAAAAATAGAAATTTGATTTTTTTACTTTTGGGACTAAAAAAGATGAAATTTGGATTTTTTCACTTTTTGGATGAAAAAAGTTGAAATTTTTTCCAAGTGCCCACTCAGAATGGGACTTTGTCACTTTTTTGACAAAAACTATGAATTTGCACTTTTTCACTATTTGGATCAAAAAAGTTTATCTTTCCATCCAATAAGTCAAAATGTCCCATTCTGACATGGGAAGCGGCACACATGTCAACTTAGACAAAAGTTGAATATTTTTCTAAGTCCCATCTCATAATGAGATGGGACTTAGAAAAAAATTCAACTTTTGTGAAAAGTCAAAAGAGATTCCAAGTCCTTTGTCAGAATGGGAATTTGTTACTTCTTTGAAGAAGAAAATTAAATTTCGAAGTTTTCACTTTTTGGACGATAAAGGTTGAAATTTTTTCTAAGTCCCCATTCAGAATGGGACTTTGTGACTTTTTTGAAGAAATGTAGTGAATTTGGATTTTTTCACTTTTTGGATGAAAAAAGTTGAAATTTTTTAAAAGTGCCAACTCAGAACCGGACTTTGTCACTTTTTTGAAGAAAAAAATTGAAATTTGATTTTTTCACTTTTGGGACTAAAAAAGATGAAATTTGGATTTTTTCACTTTTTGGATGAAAAAAGTTGAAATTTTTTCCAAGTGCCCACTCAGAATGGAATTTTTTTCACTTTTTTGAAGAAAAAAATTTAAATTTGATTTTTTCACTTTTGGGACTAAAAAAGATGAAATTTGGATTTTTTCACTTTTTGGTGAAAAAAGTTGAAATTTTTTCCAAGTGCCACTCAGAACAGATTTTTTTTCACTTTTTTGAAGAAAAAAATGAAATTTGATTTTTTCACTTTTGGGACTAAAAAAGATGAAATTTGGATTTTTTCACTTTTTTGGTGAAAAAAGTTGAAATTTTTTCCAAGTGCCCACTCAGAATAGAATTTTTTTCACTTTTTTGAAGAAAAAAATTGAAATTTGATTTTTTCACTTTTGGGACTAAAAAAGATGAAATTTGGATTTTTTCACTTTTTGGATGAAAAAAGTTGAAATTTTTTCCAAGTGCCCACTCAGAATGGAATTTTTTTCACTTTTTTGAAGAAAAAAATTGAAATTTGATTTTTTCACTTTTGGGACTAAAAAAGATGAAATTTGGATTTTTTCACTTTTTGGTGAAAAAAGTTGAATTTTTTTCCAAGTGCCACTCAGAACAGAATTTTTTTCACTTTTTTGAAGAAAAAAATTGAAATTTGATTTTTTTACTTTTGGGACTAAAAAAGATGAAATTTGGATTTTTTCACTTTTTGGATGAAAAAAGTTGAAATTTTTTCCAAGTGCCCACTCAGAATGGGACTTTGTCACTTTTTTGACAAAAACTATGAATTTGCACTTTTTCACTATTTGGATCAAAAAAGTTTATCTTTCCATCCAATAAGTCAAAATGTCCCATTCTGACATGGGAAGCGGCACACATGTCAACTTAGACAAAAGTTGAATATTTTTCTAAGTCCCATCTCATAATGAGATGGGACTTAGAAAAAAATTCAACTTTTGTGAAAAAGTCAAAAGAGATTCGAAGTCCTTTGTCAGAATGGGAATTTGTTACTTCTTTGAAGAAGAAAATTAAATTTGGAAGTTTTCACTTTTTGGACGATAAAGGTTGAAATTTTTTCTAAGTCCCAATGGGACTTTGTGACTTTTTTGAAGAAATGTAGTGAATTTGGATTTTTTCACTTTTTGGATGAAAAAAGTTGAAATTTTTTAAAAGTGCCAACTCAGAACCGGACTTTGTCACTTTTTTGAAGAAAAAAATTGAAATTTGATTTTTTCACTTTTGGGACTAAAAAAGATGAAATTTGGATTTTTTCACTTTTTGGATGAAAAAAGTTGAAATTTTTTCCAAGTGCCCACTCAGAATGGAATTTATTTCACTTTTTTGAAGAAAAAAAATTGAAATTTGATTTTTTCACTTTTGGGACTAAAAAAGATGAAATTTGGATTTTTTCACTTTTTGGTGAAAAAAGTTGAAATGTTTTCCAAGTGCCACTCAGAACAGATTTTTTTTCACTTTTTTGAAGAAAAAAATGAAATTTGATTTTTTCACTTTTGGGACTAAAAAAAGATGAAATTTTGATTTTTTCATTTTTTTGGTGAAAAAAGTTGAAATTTTTTCCAAGTGCCCACTCAGAATAGAATTTTTGTTCACTTTTTTTGAAGAAAAAAATTGAAATTTGATTTTTTTACTTTTGGGACTAAAAAAGATGAAATTTGGATTTTTTCACTTTTTGGATGAAAAAAGTTGAAATTTTTTCCAAGTGCCCACTCAGAATGGGACTTTGTCACTTTTTTGACAAAAACTATGAATTTGCACTTTTTCACTATTTGGATCAAAAAAGTTTATCTTTCCATCCAATAAGTCAAAATGTCCCATTCTGACATGGGAAGCGGCACACATGTCAACTTAGACAAAAGTTGAATATTTTCTAAGTCCCATCTCATAATGAGATGGGACTTAGAAAAAAATTCAACTTTTGTGAAAAGTCAAAAGAGATTCCAAGTCCTTTGTCAGAATGGGAATTTGTTACTTCTTTGAAGAAGAAAATTAAATTTCGAAGTTTTCACTTTTTGGACGATAAAGGTTGAAATTTTTTCTAAGTCCCCATTCAGAATGGGTCTTTGTGACTTTTTTGAAGAAATGTAGTGAATTTGGATTTTTTCACTTTTTGGATGAAAAAAGTTGATATTTTTTAAAAGTGCCAACTCAGAACCGGACTTTGTCACTTTTTTGAAGAAAAAAATTGAAATTTGATTTTTTCACTTTTGGGACTAAAAAAGATGAAATTTGGATTTTTTCACTTTTTGGATGAAAAAAGTTGAAATTTTTTTCCAAGTGCCCACTCAGAATGGAATTTTTTTCACTTTTCTGAAGAAAGAAAATTGAAATTTGATTTTTTCACTTTTGGGACTAAAAAAGATGAAATTAGGATTTTTTCCACTTTTTTGGTGAAAAAAGTTGAAATTTTTTCCAAGTGCCCACTCAGAATAGAATTTTTTTTCACTTTTTTGAAGAAAAAAATTGAAATTAGATTTTTTCACTTTTGGGACTAAAAAAGATGAAATTTGTATTTTTTCATTTTTTTGGTGAAAAAAGTTGAAATTTTTTTCCAAGTGCCCACTCAGAATAGAATTTTTTTCACTTTTTTAAGAAAAAAATTGAAATTTGATTTTTTCACTTTTGGGACTAAAAAAGATGAAATTTGGATTTTTTCATTTTTTGGGTGAAAAAAGTTGAAATTTTTTCCAAGTGCCCACCTCAGAATAGAATTTTTTACACTTTTTTGAAGAAAAAAATTGAAATTTGATTTTTTTACTTTTGGGACTAAAAAAGATTAAATTTGGATTTTTTCACTTTTTGGATGAAAAAAGTTGAAATTTTTTTCCAAGTGCCCACTTAGAATGGGACTTTGTCACTATTTTGACAAAAACTATGAATTTGCACTTTTTCACTATTTGGATCAAAAAGTTTATCTTTCCATCCAATAAGTCAAAATGTCCCATTCTGACATGGGAAGCGGCACACATGCCAACTTAGACAAAAAGTTGAATATTTTTCTAAGTCCCATCTCATAATGAGATGGGACTTAGAAAAAAATTCAACTTTTGTGAAAAGTCAAAAGAGATTCCAAGTCTTTTGTCAGAATGGGAATTTGTTACTTCTTTGAAGAAGAAAATTAAATTTGGAAGTTTTCACTTTTTGGACGATAAAGGTTGAAATTTTTTCTAAGTCCCCATTCAGAATGGGACTTTGTGACTTTTTTGAAGAAATGTAGTGAATTTGGATTTTTTCACTTTTTGGATGAAAAAAGTTGAAATTTTTTAAAAGTGCCAACTCAGAACCGGACTTTGTCACTTTTTTGAAGAAAAAAATTGAAATTAGATTTTTTCACTTTTGGGACTAAAAAAGATGAAATTTGGATTGTTTCACTTTTTGGATGAAAAAAGTTGAAATTGTTTCCAAGTGCCCACTCAGAATGGAATTTTTTTCACTTTTTTGAAGAAAAAAATGGATATTTGATTTTTTCACTTTTGGGACTAAAAAAGATGAAATTTGGATTTTTTCACTTTTTGGATGAAAAAAGTTGAAATTTTTTCCAAGTGCCCACTCAGAATGGAATTTTTTTCACTTTTCTGAAGAAAGAAATTGAAATTTGTTTTTTTCACTTTTGGGACTAAAAAAGATGAAATTTGGATTTTTTCACTTTTTTGGTGAAAAAAGTTGAAATTTTTTCCAAGTGCCCACTCAGAATAGAATTTTTTTCACTTTTTTGAAGAAAAAAAATGAAATTAGATTTTTTCACTTTTGGGACTAAAAAAGATGAAATTTGGATTTTTTCATTTTTTTGGTGAAAAAAGTTGAAATTTTTTCCAAGTGCCCACTCAGAATAGAATTTTTTTTCACTTTTTTGAAGAAAAAAATTGAAATTTGATTTTTTTACTTTTGGGACTAAAAAAGATGAAATTTAGATTTTTTCACTTTTTGGATGAAAAAAGTTGAAATTTTTTCCAAGTGCCCTCTCAGAATGGGACTTTGTCACTTTTTTGACAAAAACTATGAATTTGCACTTTTTCACTATTTGGATCAAAAAAGTTTATCTTTCCATCCAATAAGTCAAAATGTCCCATTCTGACATGGGAAGCGGCACACATGTCAACTTAGACAAAAGTTGAATATTTTTCTAAGTCCCATCTCATAATGAGATGGGATTTAGAAAAAAATTCAACTTTTGTGAAAAGTCAAAAGAGATTCCAAGTCCTTTGTCAGAATGGGAATTTGTTACTTCTTTGAAGAAGAAAATTAAATTTGAAGTTTTCACTTTTTGGACAATAAAGGTTGAAATTTTTTCTAAGTCCCCATTCAGAATGGGACTTTGTGACTTTTTTGAAGAAATGTAGTGAATTTGGATTTTTTCACTTTTTGGATGAAAAAAGTTGAAATTTTTTAAAAGTGCCAACTCAGAACCGGACTTTGTCACTTTTTTGAAGAAAAAAATTGAAATTTGATTTTTTCACTTTTGGGACTAAAAAAGATGAAATTTGGATTTTTTCACTTTTTGGATGAAAAAAGTTGAAATTTTTTCCAAGTGCCCACTCAGAATGGAATTTATTTCAATTTTTTGAAGAAAAAAAATTGAAATTTGATTTTTTCACTTTTGGGACTAAAAAAGATGAAATTTTGGATTTTTTCACTTTTTGGTGAAAAAAGTTGAAATTTTTTCCAAGTGCCACTCAGAACAGATTTTTTTTTCACTTTTTTGAAGAAAAAAATGAAATTTGATTTTTTCACTTTGGGACTAAAAAAAGATGAAATTTTGATTTTTTCATTTTTTTGGTGAAAAAAGTTGAAATTTTTTCCAAGTGCCCACTCAGAATAGAATTTTGTTCACTTTTTTGAAGAAAAAAATAGAAATTTGATTTTTTTACTTTTGGGACTAAAAAAGATGAAATTTGGATTTTTTTCACTTTTTGGATGAAAAAAGTTGAAATTTTTTCCCAAGTGCCCACTCAGAATGGGACTTTGTCACTTTTTTGACAAAAACTATGAATTTGCACTTTTTCACTATTTGGATCAAAAAAGTTTATCTTTCCATCCAATAAGTCAAAATGTCCCATTCTGACATGGGAAGCGGCACACATGTCAACTTAGACAAAAGTTGAATATTTTTCTAAGTCCCATATCATAATGAGATGGGACTTAGAAAAAAATTCAACTTTTGTGAAAAGTCAAAAGAGATTCCAAGTCCTTTGTCAGAATGGGAATTTGTTACTTCTTTGAAGAAGAAAATTAAATTTCGAAGTTTTCACTTTTTGGACGATAAAGGTTGAAATTTTTTCTAAGTCCCCATTCAGAATGGGACTTTGTGACTTTTTTGAAGAAATGTAGTGAATTTGGATTTTTTCACTTTTTGGATGAAAAAAGTTGAAATTTTTTAAAAGTGCCAACTCAGAACCGGACTTTATCACTTTTTTGAAGAAAAAAATTGAAATTTGATTTTTTCACTTTTGGGACTAAAAAAGATGAAATTTGGATTTTTTCACTTTTTGGATGAAAAAAGTTGAAATTTTTTCCAAGTGCCCACTCAGAATGGAATTTTTTTCACTTTTTTGAAGAAAAAAATTTAAATTTGATTTTTTCACTTTTGGGACTAAAAAAGATGAAATTTGGATTTTTTCACTTTTTGGTGAAAAAAGTTGAAATTTTTTCCAAGTGCCACTCAGAACAGATTTTTTTTCACTTTTTTGAAGAAAAAAATGAAATTTGATTTTTTCACTTTTGGGACTAAAAAAGATGAAATTTGGATTTTTTCACTTTTTTGGTGAAAAAAGTTGAAATTTTTTCCAAGTGCCCACTCAGAATAGAATTTTTTTCACTTTTTTGAAGAAAAAAATTGAAATTTGATTTTTTTACTTTTGGGACTAAAAAAGATGAAATTTGGATTTTTTCACTTTTTGGATGAAAAAAGTTGAAATTATTTCCAAGTGCCCACTCAGAATGGGACTTTGTCACTTTTTTGACAAAAACTATGAATTTGCACTTTTTCACTATTTGGATCAAAAAAGTTTATCTTTCCATCCAATAAGTCAAAATGTCCCATTCTGACATGGGAAGCGGCACACATGTCAACTTAGACAAAAGTTGAATATTTTTCTAAGTCCCATCTCATAATGAGATGGGATTTAGAAAAAAATTCAACTTTTGTGAAAAGTCAAAAGAGATTCCAAGTCCTTTGTCAGAATGGGAATTTGTTACTTCTTTGAAGAAGAAAATTAAATTTGGAAGTTTTCACTTTTTGGACGATAAAGGTTGAAATTTTTTCTAAGTCCCCATTCAGAATGGGTCTTTGTGACTTTTTTGAAGAAATGTAGTTAATTTGGATTTTTTCACTTTTTGGATGAAAAAAGTTGATATTTTTTAAAAGTGCCAACTCAGAACCGGACTTTGTCACTTTTTTGAAGAAAAAAATTGAAATTTGTTTTTTTCACTTTTGGGACTAAAAAAGATGAAATTTTGATTTTTTCACTTTTTGGATGAAAAAAGTTGAAATTTTTTCCAAGTGCCCACTCAGAATGGAATTTTTTTCACTTTTTTGAAGAAAAAAATTGAAATTTGATTTTTTCACTTTTGGGACTAAAAAAGATGAAATTTGGATTTTTTCACTTTTTGGTGAAAAAAGTTGAAATTTTTTCCAAGTGCCACTCAGAACAGATTTTTTTTCACTTTTTTGAAGAAAAAAATGAAATTTGATTTTTTCACTTTTGGGACTAAAAAAGATGAAATTTTGATTTTTTCATTTTTTTGGTGAAAAAAGTTGAAATTTTTTCCAAGTGCCCACTCAGAATAGAATTTTGTTCACTTTTTTGAAGAAAAAAATTGAAATTTGATTTTTTTACTTTTGGGACTAAAAAAGATGAAATTTGGATTTTTTCACTTTTTGGATGAAAAAAGTTGAAATTTTTTCCAAGTGCCCACTCAGAATGGGACTTTGTCACTTTTTTGACAAAAACTATGAATTTGCACTTTTTCACTATTTGGATCAAAAAAGTTTATCTTTCCATCCAATAAGTCAAAATGTCCCATTCTGACATGGGAAGCGGCACACATGTCAACTTAGACAAAAGTTGAATATTTTTCTAAGTCCCATCTCATAATGAGAGGGACTTAGAAAAAAATTCAACTTTTGTGAAAAGTCAAAAGAGATTCCAAGTCCTTTGTCAGAATGGGAATTTGTTACTTCTTTGAAGAAGAAAATTAAATTTGGAAGTTTTCACTTTTTGGACGATAAAGGTTGAAATTTTTTCTAAGTCCCAATGGGACTTTGTGACTTTTTTGAAGAAATGTAGTGAATTTGGATTTTTTCACTTTTTGGATGAAAAAAGTTGAAATTTTTTAAAAGTGCCAACTCAGAACCGGACTTTGTCACTTTTTTGAAGAAAAAAATTGAAATTTGATTTTTTCACTTTTGGGACTAAAAAAGATGAAATTTGGATTTTTTCACTTTTTGGATGAAAAAAGTTGAAATTTTTTCCAAGTGCCCACTCAGAATGGAATTTTTTTCACTTTTTTGAAGAAAAAAATTTAAATTTGATTTTTTCACTTTTGGGACTAAAAAAGATGAAATTTGGATTTTTTCACTTTTTGGTGAAAAAAGTTGAAATTTTTTCCAAGTGCCACTCAGAACAGATTTTTTTTCACTTTTTTGAAGAAAAAAATTAAATTTGATTTTTTCACTTTTGGGACTAAAAAAGATGAAATTTGGATTTTTTCACTTTTTTGGTGAAAAAAGTTGAAATTTTTTCCAAGTGCCCACTCAGAATAGAATTTTTTTCACTTTTTTGAAGAAAAAAATTGAAATTTGATTTTTTTACTTTTGGGACTAAAAAAGATGAAATTTGGATTTTTTCACTTTTTGGATGAAAAAAGTTGAAATTATTTCCAAGTGCCCACTCAGAATGGGACTTTGTCACTTTTTTGACAAAAACTATGAATTTGCACTTTTTCACTATTTGGATCAAAAAAGTTTATCTTTCCATCCAATAAGTCAAAATGTCCCATTCTGACATGGGAAGCGGCACACATGTCAACTTAGACAAAAGTTGAATATTTTTCTAAGTCCCATCTCATAATGAGATGGGATTTAGAAAAAAATTCAACTTTTGTGAAAAGTCAAAAGAGATTCCAAGTCCTTTGTCAGAATGGGAATTTGTTACTTCTTTGAAGAAGAAAATTAAATTTGGAAGTTTTCACTTTTTGGACGATAAAGGTTGAAATTTTTTCTAAGTCCCCATTCAGAATGGGTCTTTGTGACTTTTTTGAAGAAATGTAGTTAATTTGGATTTTTTCACTTTTTGGATGAAAAAAGTTGATATTTTTTAAAAGTGCCAACTCAGAACCGGACTTTGTCACTTTTTTGAAGAAAAAAATTGAAATTTGATTTTTTCACTTTTGGGACTAAAAAAGATGAAATTTGGATTTTTTCACTTTTTGGATGAAAAAAGTTGAAATTTTTTCCAAGTGCCCACTCAGAATGGAATTTTTTTCACTTTTTTGAAGAAAAAAATTGAAATTTGATTTTTTCACTTTTGGGACTAAAAAAGATGAAATTTGGATTTTTTCACTTTTTGGTGAAAAAAGTTGAATTTTTTTCCAAGTGCCACTCAGAACAGAATTTTTTTCACTTTTTTGAAGAAAAAAATGAAATTTGATTTTTTCACTTTTGGGACTAAAAAAGATGAAATTTGGATTTTTTCACTTTTTGGTGAAAAAAGTTGAAATTTTTTCCAAGTGCCCACTCAGAATAGAATTTTTTTCACTTTTTTGAAGAAAAAAATTGAAATTTGATTTTTTTACTTTTGGGACTAAAAAAGATGAAATTTGGATTTTTTCACTTTTTGGATGAAAAAAGTTGAAATTTTTTCCAAGTGCCCACTCAGAATGGGACTTTGTCACTTTTTTGACAAAAACTATGAATTTGCACTTTTTCACTATTTGGATCAAAAAAGTTTATCTTTCCATCCAATAAGTCAAAATGTCCCATTCTGACATGGGAAGCGGCACACATGTCAACTTAGACAAAAGTTGAATATTTTTCTAAGTCCCATCTCATAATGAGATGGGACTTAGAAAAAAATTCAACTTTTGTGAAAAGTCAAAAGAGATTCGAAGTCCTTTGTCAGAATGGGAATTTGTTACTTCTTTGAAGAAGAAAATTAAATTTGGAAGTTTTCACTTTTTGGACGATAAAGGTTGAAATTTTTTCTAAGTCCCAATGGGACTTTGTGACTTTTTTGAAGAAATGTAGTGAATTTGGATTTTTTCACTTTTTGGATGAAAAAAGTTGAAATTTTTTAAAAGTGCCAACTCAGAACCGGACTTTGTCACTTTTTTGAAGAAAAAAATTGAAATTTGATTTTTTCACTTTTGGGACTAAAAAAGATGAAATTTGGATTTTTTCACTTTTTGGATGAAAAAAGTTGAAATTTTTTCCAAGTGCCCACTCAGAATGGAATTTATTTCACTTTTTTGAAGAAAAAAATTGAAATTTGATTTTTTCACTTTTGGGACTAAAAAAGATGAAATTTGGATTTTTTCACTTTTTGGTGAAAAAAGTTGAAATTTTTTCCAAGTGCCCACTCAGAATAGAATTTTGTTCACTTTTTTGAAGAAAAAAATAGAAATTTGATTTTTTTACTTTTGGGACTAAAAAAGATGAAATTTGGATTTTTTCACTTTTTGGATGAAAAAAGTTGAAATTTTTTCCAAGTGCCCACTCAGAATGGGACTTTGTCACTTTTTTGACAAAAACTATGAATTTGCACTTTTTCACTATTTGGATCAAAAAAGTTTATCTTTCCATCCAATAAGTCAAAATGTCCCATTCTGACATGGGAAGCGGCACACATGTCAACTTAGACAAAAGTTGAATATTTTTCTAAGTCCCATCTCATAATGAGATGGGACTTAGAAAAAAATTCAACTTTTGTGAAAAGTCAAAAGAGATTCCAAGTCCTTTGTCAGAATGGGAATTTGTTACTTCTTTGAAGAAGAAAATTAAATTTCGAAGTTTTCACTTTTTGGACGATAAAGGTTGAAATTTTTTCTAAGTCCCCATTCAGAATGGGACTTTGTGACTTTTTTGAAGAAATGTAGTGAATTTGGATTTTTTCACTTTTTGGATGAAAAAAGTTGAAATTTTTTAAAAGTGCCAACTCAGAACCGGACTTTGTCACTTTTTTGAAGAAAAAAATTGAAATTTGATTTTTTCACTTTTGGGACTAAAAAAGATGAAATTTGGATTTTTTCACTTTTTGGATGAAAAAAGTTGAAATTTTTTCCAAGTGCCCACTCAGAATGGAATTTTTTTCACTTTTCTGAAGAAAGAAATTGAAATTTGATTTTTTCACTTTTGGGACTAAAAAAGATGAAATTAGGATTTTTTCACTTTTTTGGTGAAAAAAGTTGAAATTTTTTCCAAGTGCCCACTCAGAATAGAATTTTTTTCACTTTTTTGAAGAAAAAAATTGAAATTAGATTTTTTCACTTTTGGGACTAAAAAAGATGAAATTTGTATTTTTTCATTTTTTTGGTGAAAAAAGTTGAAATTTTTTCCAAGTGCCCACTCAGAATAGAATTTTTTTCACTTTTTTTAAGAAAAAAATTGAAATTTGATTTTTTCACTTTTGGGACTAAAAAAGATGAAATTTGGATTTTTTCATTTTTTGGGTGAAAAAAGTTGAAATTTTTTCCAAGTGCCCACTCAGAATAGAATTTTTTACACTTTTTTGAAGAAAAAAATTGAAATTTGATTTTTTTACTTTTGGGACTAAAAAAGATTAAATTTGGATTTTTTCACTTTTTGGATGAAAAAAGTTGAAATTTTTTCCAAGTGCCCACTTAGAATGGGACTTTGTCACTATTTTGACAAAAACTATGAATTTGCACTTTTTCACTATTTGGATCAAAAAAGTTTATCTTTCCATCCAATAAGTCAAAATGTCCCATTCTGACATGGGAAGCGGCACACATGCCAACTTAGACAAAAGTTGAATATTTTTCTAAGTCCCATCTCATAATGAGATGGGACTTAGAAAAAAATTCAACTTTTGTGAAAAGTCAAAAGAGATTCCAAGTCTTTTGTCAGAATGGGAATTTGTTACTTCTTTGAAGAAGAAAATTAAATTTGGAAGTTTTCACTTTTTGGACGATAAAGGTTGAAATTTTTTCTAAGTCCCCATTCAGAATGGGACTTTGTGACTTTTTTGAAGAAATGTAGTGAATTTGGATTTTTTCACTTTTTGGATGAAAAAAGTTGAAATTTTTTAAAAGTGCCAACTCAGAACCGGACTTTGTCACTTTTTTGAAGAAAAAAATTGAAATTAGATTTTTTCACTTTTGGGACTAAAAAAGATGAAATTTGGATTGTTTCACTTTTTGGATGAAAAAAGTTGAAATTGTTTCCAAGTGCCCACTCAGAATGGAATTTTTTTCACTTTTTTGAAGAAAAAAATGGATATTTGATTTTTTCACTTTTGGGACTAAAAAAGATGAAATTTGGATTTTTTCACTTTTTGGATGAAAAAAGTTGAAATTTTTTCCAAGTGCCCACTCAGAATGGAATTTTTTTCACTTTTCTGAAGAAAGAAATTGAAATTTGTTTTTTTCACTTTTGGGACTAAAAAAGATGAAATTTGGATTTTTTCACTTTTTTGGTGAAAAAAGTTGAAATTTTTTCCAAGTGCCCACTCAGAATAGAATTTTTTTCACTTTTTTGAAGAAAAAAAATGAAATTAGATTTTTTCACTTTTGGGACTAAAAAAGATGAAATTTGGATTTTTTCATTTTTTTGGTGAAAAAAGTTGAAATTTTTTCCAAGTGCCCACTCAGAATAGAATTTTTTTTTCACTTTTTTGAAGAAAAAAATTGAAATTTGATTTTTTTACTTTTGGGACTAAAAAAGATGAAATTTAGATTTTTTCACTTTTTGGATGAAAAAAGTTGAAATTTTTTCCAAGTGCCCTCTCAGAATGGGACTTTGTCACTTTTTTGACAAAAACTATGAATTTGCACTTTTTCACTATTTGGATCAAAAAAGTTTATCTTTCCATCCAATAAGTCAAAATGTCCCATTCTGACATGGGAAGCGGCACACATGTCAACTTAGACAAAAGTTGAATATTTTTCTAAGTCCCATCTCATAATGAGATGGGATTTAGAAAAAAATTCAACTTTTGTGAAAAGTCAAAAGAGATTCCAAGTCCTTTGTCAGAATGGGAATTTGTTACTTCTTTGAAGAAGAAAATTAAATTTGGAAGTTTTCACTTTTTGGACAATAAAGGTTGAAATTTTTTCTAAGTCCCCATTCAGAATGGGACTTTGTGACTTTTTTGAAGAAATGTAGTGAATTTGGATTTTTTCACTTTTTGGATGAAAAAAGTTGAAATTTTTTAAAAGTGCCAACTCAGAACCGGACTTTGTCACTTTTTTGAAGAAAAAAATTGAAATTTGATTTTTTCACTTTTGGGACTAAAAAAGATGAAATTTGGATTTTTTCACTTTTTGGATGAAAAAAGTTGAAATTTTTTCCAAGTGCCCACTCAGAATGGAATTTATTTCAATTTTTTGAAGAAAAAAATTGAAATTTGATTTTTTCACTTTTGGGACTAAAAAAGATGAAATTTGGATTTTTTCACTTTTTGGTGAAAAAAGTTGAAATTTTTTCCAAGTGCCACTCAGAACAGATTTTTTTTCACTTTTTTGAAGAAAAAAATGAAATTTGATTTTTTCACTTTTGGGACTAAAAAAGATGAAATTTTGATTTTTTCATTTTTTTGGTGAAAAAAGTTGAAATTTTTTCCAAGTGCCCACTCAGAATAGAATTTTGTTCACTTTTTTGAAGAAAAAAATAGAAATTTGATTTTTTTACTTTTGGGACTAAAAAAGATGAAATTTGGATTTTTTCACTTTTTGGATGAAAAAAGTTGAAATTATTTCCAAGTGCCCACTCAGAATGGGACTTTGTCACTTTTTTGACAAAAACTATGAATTTGCACTTTTTCACTATTTGGATCAAAAAAGTTTATCTTTCCATCCAATAAGTCAAAATGTCCCATTCTGACATGGGAAGCGGCACACATGTCAACTTAGACAAAAGTTGAATATTTTTCTAAGTCCCATCTCATAATGAGATGGGATTTAGAAAAAAATTCAACTTTTGTGAAAAGTCAAAAGAGATTCCAAGTCCTTTGTCAGAATGGGAATTTGTTACTTCTTTGAAGAAGAAAATTAAATTTGGAAGTTTTCACTTTTTGGACGATAAAGGTTGAAATTTTTTCTAAGTCCCCATTCAGAATGGGTCTTTGTGACTTTTTTGAAGAAATGTAGTTAATTTGGATTTTTTCACTTTTTGGATGAAAAAAGTTGATATTTTTTAAAAGTGCCAACTCAGAACCGGACTTTGTCACTTTTTTGAAGAAAAAAAATTGAAATTTGTTTTTTTTCACTTTTGGGACTAAAAAAGATGAAATTTGATTTTTTCACTTTTTGGATGAAAAAAGTTGAAATTTTTTCCAAGTGCCCACTCAGAATGGAATTTTTTTCACTTTTTTGAAGAAAAAAATTGAAATTTGATTTTTTCACTTTTGGGACTAAAAAAGATGAAATTTGGATTTTTTCACTTTTTGGTGAAAAAAGTTGAAATTTTTTCCAAGTGCCACTCAGAACAGATTTTTTTTCACTTTTT
Source organism: Pleurodeles waltl (assembly GCF_031143425.1). Lineage (NCBI taxonomy): Eukaryota > Metazoa > Chordata > Amphibia > Caudata > Salamandridae > Pleurodeles > Pleurodeles waltl. The sequence continues at coordinate 26,436 of NW_027150104.1, read as the reverse complement.
TGAAGAAAAAAATGAAATTTGATTTTTTCACTTTTGGGACTAAAAAAGATGAAATTTTGATTTTTTCATTTTTTTGGTGAAAAAAGTTGAAATTTTTTCCAAGTGCCCACTCAGAATAGAATTTTTTTTCACTTTTTTGAAGAAAAAAATTGAAATTTGATTTTTTTACTTTTGGGACTAAAAAAGATGAAATTTGGATTTTTTCACTTTTTGGATGAAAAAGTTGAAATTTTTTCCAAGTGCCCACTCAGAATGGGACTTTGTCACTTTTTTGACAAAAACTATGAATTTGCACTTTTTCACTATTTGGATCAAAAAAGTTTATCTTTCCATCCAATAAGTCAAAATGTCCCATTCTGACATGGGAAGCGGCACACATGTCAACTTAGACAAAAGTTGAATATTTTTCTAAGTCCCATCTCATAATGAGATGGGACTTAGAAAAAAATGCAACTTTTGTGAAAAGTCAAAAGAGATTCCAAGTCCTTTGTCAGAATGGGAATTTGTTACTTCTTTGAAGAAGAAAATTAAATTTGGAAGTTTTCACTTTTTGGACGATAAAGGTTGAAATTTTTTCTAAGTCCCAATGGGACTTTGTGACTTTTTTGAAGAAATGTAGTGAATTTGGATTTTTTCACTTTTTGGATGAAAAAAGTTGAAATTTTTTAAAAGTGCCAACTCAGAACCGGACTTTGTCACTTTTTTGAAGAAAAAAATTGAAATTTGATTTTTTCACTTTTGGGACTAAAAAAGATGAAATTTGGATTTTTTCACTTTTTGGATGAAAAAAGTTGAAATTTTTTCCAAGTGCCCACTCAGAATGGAATTTATTTCACTTTTTTGAAGAAAAAAATTGAAATTTGATTTTTTCACTTTTGGGACTAAAAAAGATGAAATTTGGATTTTTTCACTTTTTGGTGAAAAAAGTTGAAATGTTTTCCAAGTGCCACTCAGAACAGATTTTTTTTCACTTTTTTGAAGAAAAAAATGAAATTTGATTTTTTCACTTTTGGGACTAAAAAAGATGAAATTTTGATTTTTTCATTTTTTGGTGAAAAAAGTTGAAATTTTTTCCAAGTGCCCACTCAGAATAGAATTTTGTTCACTTTTTTGAAGAAAAAAATAGAAATTTGATTTTTTTACTTTTGGGACTAAAAAGATGAAATTTGGATTTTTTCACTTTTTGGATGAAAAAAGTTGAAATTTTTTCCAAGTGCCCACTCAGAATGGGACTTTGTCACTTTTTTGACAAAAACTATGAATTTGCACTTTTTCACTATTTGGATCAAAAAAGTTTATCTTTCCATCCAATAAGTCAAAATGTCCCATTCTGACATGGGAAGCGGCACACATGTCAACTTAGACAAAAGTTGAATATTTTTCTAAGTCCCATCTCATAATGAGATGGGACTTAGAAAAAAATTCAACTTTTGTGAAAAGTCAAAAGAGATTCCAAGTCCTTTGTCAGAATGGGAATTTGTTACTTCTTTGAAGAAGAAAATTAAATTTCGAAGTTTTCACTTTTTGGACGATAAAGGTTGAAATTTTTTCTAAGTCCCCATTCAGAATGGGACTTTGTGACTTTTTTGAAGAAATGTAGTGAATTTGGATTTTTTCACTTTTTGGATGAAAAAAGTTGAAATTTTTTAAAAGTGCCAACTCAGAACCGGACTTTGTCACTTTTTTGAAGAAAAAAATTGAAATTTGATTTTTTCACTTTTGGGACTAAAAAAGATGAAATTTGGATTTTTTCACTTTTTGGATGAAAAAAGTTGAAATTTTTTCCAAGTGCCCACTCAGAATGGAATTTTTTTCACTTTTCTGAAGAAAGAAATTGAAATTTGATTTTTTCACTTTTGGGACTAAAAAAGATGAAATTAGGATTTTTTCACTTTTTTGGTGAAAAAAGTTGAAATTTTTTCCAAGTGCCCACTCAGAATAGAATTTTTTTCACTTTTTTGAAGAAAAAAATTGAAATTAGATTTTTTCACTTTTGGGACTAAAAAAGATGAAATTTGTATTTTTTCATTTTTTTGGTGAAAAAAGTTGAAATTTTTTCCAAGTGCCCACTCAGAATAGAATTTTTTTCACTTTTTTTAAGAAAAAAATTGAAATTTGATTTTTTCACTTTTGGGACTAAAAAAGATGAAATTTGGATTTTTTCATTTTTTGGGTGAAAAAAGTTGAAATTTTTTCCAAGTGCCCACTCAGAATAGAATTTTTTACACTTTTTTGAAGAAAAAAATTGAAATTTGATTTTTTTACTTTTGGGACTAAAAAAGATTAAATTTGGATTTTTTCACTTTTTGGATGAAAAAAGTTGAAATTTTTTCCAAGTGCCCACTTAGAATGGGACTTTGTCACTATTTTGACAAAAACTATGAATTTGCACTTTTTCACTATTTGGATCAAAAAAGTTTATCTTTCCATCCAATAAGTCAAAATGTCCCATTCTGACATGGGAAGCGGCACACATGCCAACTTAGACAAAAGTTGAATATTTTTCTAAGTCCCATCTCATAATGAGATGGGACTTAGAAAAAAATTCAACTTTTGTGAAAAGTCAAAAGAGATTCCAAGTCTTTTGTCAGAATGGGAATTTGTTACTTCTTTGAAGAAGAAAATTAAATTTGGAAGTTTTCACTTTTTGGACGATAAAGGTTGAAATTTTTTCTAAGTCCCCATTCAGAATGGGACTTTGTGACTTTTTTGAAGAAATGTAGTGAATTTGGATTTTTTCACTTTTTGGATGAAAAAAGTTGAAATTTTTTAAAAGTGCCAACTCAGAACCGGACTTTGTCACTTTTTTGAAGAAAAAAATTGAAATTAGATTTTTTCACTTTTGGGACTAAAAAAGATGAAATTTGGATTGTTTCACTTTTTGGATGAAAAAAGTTGAAATTGTTTCCAAGTGCCCACTCAGAATGGAATTTTTTTCACTTTTTTGAAGAAAAAAATGGATATTTGATTTTTTCACTTTTGGGACTAAAAAAGATGAAATTTTGATTTTTTCACTTTTTGGATGAAAAAAGTTGAAATTTTTTCCAAGTGCCCACTCAGAATGGAATTTTTTTCACTTTTCTGAAGAAAGAAATTGAAATTTGTTTTTTTCACTTTTGGGACTAAAAAAGATGAAATTTGGATTTTTTCACTTTTTTGGTGAAAAAAGTTGAAATTTTTTCCAAGTGCCCACTCAGAATAGAATTTTTTTCACTTTTTTGAAGAAAAAAAATGAAATTAGATTTTTTCACTTTTGGGACTAAAAAAGATGAAATTTGGATTTTTTCATTTTTTTGGTGAAAAAAGTTGAAATTTTTTCCAAGTGCCCACTCAGAATAGAATTTTTTTTTCACTTTTTTGAAGAAAAAAATTGAAATTTGATTTTTTTACTTTTGGGACTAAAAAAGATGAAATTTAGATTTTTTCACTTTTTGGATGAAAAAAGTTGAAATTTTTTCCAAGTGCCCTCTCAGAATGGGACTTTGTCACTTTTTTGACAAAAACTATGAATTTGCACTTTTTCACTATTTGGATCAAAAAAGTTTATCTTTCCATCCAATAAGTCAAAATGTCCCATTCTGACATGGGAAGCGGCACACATGTCAACTTAGACAAAAGTTGAATATTTTTCTAAGTCCCATCTCATAATGAGATGGGATTTAGAAAAAAATTCAACTTTTGTGAAAAGTCAAAAGAGATTCCAAGTCCTTTGTCAGAATGGGAATTTGTTACTTCTTTGAAGAAGAAAATTAAATTTGGAAGTTTTCACTTTTTGGACAATAAAGGTTGAAATTTTTTCTAAGTCCCCATTCAGAATGGGACTTTGTGACTTTTTGAAGAAATGTAGTGAATTTGGATTTTTTCACTTTTTGGATGAAAAAAGTTGAAATTTTTTAAAAGTGCCAACTCAGAACCGGACTTTGTCACTTTTTTGAAGAAAAAAATTGAAATTTGATTTTTCACTTTTGGGACTAAAAAAGATGAAATTTGGATTTTTTCACTTTTTGGATGAAAAAAGTTGAAATTTTTTCCAAGTGCCCACTCAGAATGGAATTTATTTCAATTTTTTGAAGAAAAAAATTGAAATTTGATTTTTTCACTTTTGGGACTAAAAAAGATGAAATTTGGATTTTTTCACTTTTTGGTGAAAAAAGTTGAAATTTTTTCCAAGTGCCACTCAGAACAGATTTTTTTTCACTTTTTTGAAGAAAAAAATGAAATTTGATTTTTTCACTTTTGGGACTAAAAAAGATGAAATTTTGATTTTTTCATTTTTTTGGTGAAAAAAGTTGAAATTTTTTCCAAGTGCCCACTCAGAATAGAATTTTGTTCACTTTTTTGAAGAAAAAAATAGAAATTTGATTTTTTTACTTTTGGGACTAAAAAAGATGAAATTTGGATTTTTTCACTTTTTGGATGAAAAAAGTTGAAATTATTTCCAAGTGCCCACTCAGAATGGGACTTTGTCACTTTTTGACAAAAACTATGAATTTGCACTTTTTCACTATTTGGATCAAAAAAGTTTATCTTTCCATCCAATAAGTCAAAATGTCCCATTCTGACATGGGAAGCGGCACACATGTCAACTTAGACAAAAGTTGAATATTTTTCTAAGTCCCATCTCATAATGAGATGGGATTTAGAAAAAAATTCAACTTTTGTGAAAAGTCAAAAGAGATTCCAAGTCCTTTGTCAGAATGGGAATTTGTTACTTCTTTGAAGAAGAAAATTAAATTTGGAAGTTTTCACTTTTTGGACGATAAAGGTTGAAATTTTTTCTAAGTCCCCATTCAGAATGGGTCTTTGTGACTTTTTTGAAGAAATGTAGTTAATTTGGATTTTTTCACTTTTTGGATGAAAAAAGTTGATATTTTTTAAAAGTGCCAACTCAGAACCGGACTTTGTCACTTTTTTGAAGAAAAAAATTGAAATTTGTTTTTTTCACTTTTGGACTAAAAAAGATGAAATTTTGATTTTTTCACTTTTTGGATGAAAAAAGTTGAAATTTTTTCCAAGTGCCCACTCAGAATGGAATTTTTTTCACCTTTTTTGAAGAAAAAAATTGAAATTTGATTTTTTCACTTTTGGGACTAAAAAAGATGAAATTTGGATTTTTTCACTTTTTGGTGAAAAAAGTTGAAATTTTTTCCAAGTGCCACTCAGAACAGATTTTTTTTCACTTTTTTGAAGAAAAAAATGAAATTTGATTTTTTCACTTTTGGGACTAAAAAAGATGAAATTTTGATTTTTTCATTTTTTTGGTGAAAAAAGTTGAAATTTTTTCCAAGTGCCCACTCAGAATAGAATTTTTTTCACTTTTTTGAAGAAAAAAATTGAAATTTGATTTTTTTACTTTTGGGACTAAAAAAGATGAAATTTGGATTTTTTCACTTTTTGGATGAAAAAAGTTGAAATTTTTTCCAAGTGCCCACTCAGAATGGGACTTTGTCACTTTTTTGACAAAAACTATGAATTTGCACTTTTTCACTATTTGGATCAAAAAAAGTTTATCTTTCCATCCAATAAGTCAAAATGTCCCATTCTGACATGGGAAGCGGCACACATGTCAACTTAGACAAAAGTTGAATATTTTCTAAGTCCCATCTCATAATGAGATGGGACTTAGAAAAAAATTCAACTTTTGTGAAAAGTCAAAAGAGATTCCAAGTCCTTTGTCAGAATGGGAATTTGTTACTTCTTTGAAGAAGAAAATTAAATTTGGAAGTTTTCACTTTTTGGACGATAAAGGTTGAAATTTTTTCTAAGTCCCAATGGGACTTTGTGACTTTTTTGAAGAAATGTAGTGAATTTGGATTTTTTCACTTTTTTGGATGAAAAAAGTTGAAATTTTTTAAAAGTGCCAACTCAGAACCGGACTTTGTCACTTTTTGAAGAAAAAAATTGAAATTTGATTTTTTCACTTTTGGGACTAAAAAAGATGAAATTTGGATTTTTTCACTTTTTTGGATGAAAAAAGTTGAAATTTTTTCCAAGTGCCCACTCAGAATGGAATTTTTTTCACTTTTTTGAAGAAAAAATTGAAATTTGATTTTTTCACTTTTGGGACTAAAAAAGATGAAATTTGGATTTTTTCACTTTTTGGTGAAAAAAGTTGAAATGTTTTCCAAGTGCCACTCAGAACAGATTTTTTTTCACTTTTTTGAAGAAAAAAATGAAATTTGATTTTTTCACTTTTGGGACTAAAAAAGATGAAATTTTGATTTTTTCATTTTTTTGGTGAAAAAAGTTGAAATTTTTTCCAAGTGCCCACTCAGAATAGAATTTTTTTCACTTTTTTGAAGAAAAAAATTGAAATTTGATTTTTTTACTTTTGGGACTAAAAAAGATGAAATTTGGATTTTTTCACTTTTTGGATGAAAAAAGTTGAAATTTTTTCCAAGTGCCCACTCAGAATGGGACTTTGTCACTTTTTTGACAAAAACTATGAATTTGCACTTTTTCACTATTTGGATCAAAAAAGTTTATCTTTCCATCCAATAAGTCAAAATGTCCCATTCTGACATGGGAAGCGGCACACATGTCAACTTAGACAAAAGTTGAATATTTTTCTAAGTCCCATCTCATAATGAGATGGGACTTAGAAAAAAATTCAACTTTTGTGAAAAGTCAAAAGAGATTCCAAGTCCTTTGTCAGAATGGGAATTTGTTACTTCTTTGAAGAAGAAAATTAAATTTGGAAGTTTTCACTTTTTGGACGATAAAGGTTGAAATTTTTTCTAAGTCCCAATGGGACTTTGTGACTTTTTTGAAGAAATGTAGTGAATTTGGATTTTTTCACTTTTTGGATGAAAAAAGTTGAAATTTTTTAAAAGTGCCAACTCAGAACCGGACTTTGTCACTTTTTTGAAGAAAAAAATTGAAATTTGATTTTTTCACTTTTGGGACTAAAAAAGATGAAATTTGGATTTTTTCACTTTTTGGATGAAAAAAGTTGAAATTTTTTCCAAGTGCCCACTCAGAATGGAATTTTTTTCACTTTTTTGAAGAAAAAAATTGAAATTTGATTTTTTCACTTTTGGGACTAAAAAAGATGAAATTTGGATTTTTTCACTTTTTGGTGAAAAAAGTTGAAATGTTTTCCAAGTGCCACTCAGAACAGATTTTTTTTCACTTTTTTGAAGAAAAAAATGAAATTTGATTTTTTCACTTTTGGGACTAAAAAAGATGAAATTTTGATTTTTTCATTTTTTTGGTGAAAAAAGTTGAAATTTTTTCCAAGTGCCCACTCAGAATAGAATTTTGTTCACTTTTTTGAAGAAAAAAATAGAAATTTGATTTTTTTACTTTTGGGACTAAAAAAGATGAAATTTGGATTTTTTCACTTTTTGGATGAAAAAAGTTGAAATTTTTTCCAAGTGCCCACTCAGAATGGGACTTTGTCACTTTTTTGACAAAAACTATGAATTTGCACTTTTTCACTATTTGGATCAAAAAAGTTTATCTTTCCATCCAATAAGTCAAAATGTCCCATTCTGACATGGGAAGCGGCACACATGTCAACTTAGACAAAAGTTGAATATTTTTCTAAGTCCCATCTCATAATGAGATGGGACTTAGAAAAAAATTCAACTTTTGTGAAAAGTCAAAAGAGATTCGAAGTCCTTTGTCAGAATGGGAATTTGTTACTTCTTTGAAGAAGAAAATTAAATTTGGAAGTTTTCACTTTTTGGACGATAAAGGTTGAAATTTTTTCTAAGTCCCAATGGGACTTTGTGACTTTTTTGAAGAAATGTAGTGAATTTGGATTTTTTCACTTTTTGGATGAAAAAAGTTGAAATTTTTTAAAAGTGCCAACTCAGAACCGGACTTTGTCACTTTTTTGAAGAAAAAAATTGAAATTTGATTTTTTCACTTTTGGGACTAAAAAAGATGAAATTTGGATTTTTTCACTTTTTGGATGAAAAAAGTTGAAATTTTTTCCAAGTGCCCACTCAGAATGGAATTTTTTTCACTTTTTTGAAGAAAAAAATTTACATTTGATTTTTTCACTTTTGGGGACTAAAAAAGATGAAATTTGGATTTTTTCACTTTTTGGTGAAAAAAGTTGAAATTTTTTCCAAGTGCCACTCAGAACAGATTTTTTTCACTTTTTTGAAGAAAAAAATGAAATTAGATTTTTTCACTTTTGGGACTAAAAAAGATGAAATTTGGATTTTTTCACTTTTTTGGTGAAAAAAGTTGAAATTTTTTCCAAGTGCCCACTCAGAATAGAATTTTTTTCACTTTTTTGAAGAAAAAAATTGAAATTTGATTTTTTTACTTTTGGGACTAAAAAAGATGAAATTTGGATTTTTTCACTTTTTGGATGAAAAAAGTTGAAATTATTTCCAAGTGCCCACTCAGAATGGGACTTTGTCACTTTTTTGACAAAAACTATGAATTTGCACTTTTTCACTATTTGGATCAAAAAAGTTTATCTTTCCATCCAATAAGTCAAAATGTCCCATTCTGACATGGGAAGCGGCACACATGTCAACTTAGACAAAAGTTGAATATTTTTCTAAGTCCCATCTCATAATGAGATGGGATTTAGAAAAAAATTCAACTTTTGTGAAAAGTCAAAAGAGATTCCAAGTCCTTTGTCAGAATGGGAATTTGTTACTTCTTTGAAGAAGAAAATTAAATTTGGAAGTTTTCACTTTTTGGACGATAAAGGTTGAAATTTTTTCTAAGTCCCCATTCAGAATGGGTCTTTGTGACTTTTTTGAAGAAATGTAGTTAATTTGGATTTTTTCACTTTTTGGATGAAAAAAGTTGATATTTTTTAAAAGTGCCAACTCAGAACCGGACTTTGTCACTTTTTGAAGAAAAAAATTGAAATTTGATTTTTTCACTTTTGGGACTAAAAAAGATGAAATTTGGATTTTTTCACTTTTTGGATGAAAAAAGTTGAAATTTTTTCCAAGTGCCCACTCAGAATGGAATTTTTTTCACTTTTTTGAAGAAAAAAATTGAAATTTGATTTTTTCACTTTTGGGACTAAAAAAGATGAAATTTGGATTTTTTCACTTTTTGGTGAAAAAAGTTGAATTTTTTTCCAAGTGCCACTCAGAACAGAATTTTTTTCACTTTTTTGAAGAAAAAAATGAAATTTGATTTTTTCACTTTTGGGACTAAAAAAGATGAAATTTGGATTTTTTCACTTTTTGGTGAAAAAAGTTGAAATTTTTTCCAAGTGCCCACTCAGAATAGAATTTTTTTCACTTTTTTGAAGAAAAAAATTGAAATTTGATTTTTTTACTTTTGGGACTAAAAAAGATGAAATTTGGATTTTTTCACTTTTTGGATGAAAAAAGTTGAAATTTTTTCCAAGTGCCCACTCAGAATGGGACTTTGTCACTTTTTTGACAAAAACTATGAATTTGCACTTTTTCACTATTTGGATCAAAAAAGTTTATCTTTCCATCCAATAAGTCAAAATGTCCCATTCTGACATGGGAAGCGGCACACATGTCAACTTAGACAAAAGTTGAATATTTTTCTAAGTCCCATCTCATAATGAGATGGGACTTAGAAAAAAATTCAACTTTTGTGAAAAGTCAAAAGAGATTCGAAGTCCTTTGTCAGAATGGGAATTTGTTACTTCTTTGAAGAAGAAAATTAAATTTGGAAGTTTTCACTTTTTGGACGATAAAGGTTGAAATTTTTTCTAAGTCCCAATGGGACTTTGTGACTTTTTTGAAGAAATGTAGTGAATTTGGATTTTTTCACTTTTTGGATGAAAAAAGTTGAAATTTTTAAAAGTGCCAACTCAGAACCGGACTTTGTCACTTTTTTGAAGAAAAAAATTGAAATTTGATTTTTTCACTTTTGGGACTAAAAAAGATGAAATTTGGATTTTTTCACTTTTTGGATGAAAAAAGTTGAAATTTTTTCCAAGTGCCCACTCAGAATGGAATTTATTTCACTTTTTTGAAGAAAAAAATTGAAATTTGATTTTTTCACTTTTGGGACTAAAAAAGATGAAATTTGGATTTTTTCACTTTTTGGTGAAAAAAGTTGAAATGTTTTCCAAGTGCCACTCAGAACAGATTTTTTTTCACTTTTTGAAGAAAAAAATGAAATTTGATTTTTTCACTTTTGGGACTAAAAAAGATGAAATTTTGATTTTTTCATTTTTTTGGTGAAAAAAGTTGAAATTTTTTCCAAGTGCCCACTCAGAATAGAATTTTGTTCACTTTTTTGAAGAAAAAAATAGAAATTTGATTTTTTTACTTTTGGGACTAAAAAAGATGAAATTTGGATTTTTTCACTTTTGGATGAAAAAAGTTGAAATTTTTTCCAAGTGCCCACTCAGAATGGGACTTTGTCACTTTTTTGACAAAAACTATGAATTTGCACTTTTTCACTATTTGGATCAAAAAAGTTTATCTTTCCATCCAATAAGTCAAAATGTCCCATTCTGACATGGGAAGCGGCACACATGTCAACTTAGACAAAAGTTGAATATTTTTCTAAGTCCCATCTCATAATGAGATGGGACTTAGAAAAAAATTCAACTTTTGTGAAAAGTCAAAAGAGATTCCAAGTCCTTTGTCAGAATGGGAATTTGTTACTTCTTTGAAGAAGAAAATTAAATTTCGAAGTTTTCACTTTTTGGACGATAAAGGTTGAAATTTTTTCTAAGTCCCCATTCAGAATGGGACTTTGTGACTTTTTTGAAGAATGTAGTGAATTTGGATTTTTTTCACTTTTTGGATGAAAAAAGTTGAAATTTTTTAAAAGTGCCAACTCAGAACCGGACTTTGTCACTTTTTTGAAGAAAAAAATTGAAATTTGATTTTTTCACTTTTGGGACTAAAAAAGATGAAATTTGGATTTTTTCACTTTTTGGATGAAAAAAGTTGAAATTTTTTCCAAGTGCCCACTCAGAATGGAATTTTTTTCACTTTTCTGAAGAAAGAAATTGAAATTTGATTTTTTCACTTTTGGGACTAAAAAAGATGAAATTAGGATTTTTTCACTTTTTTGGTGAAAAAAGTTGAAATTTTTTTCCAAGTGCCCACTCAGAATAGAATTTTTTTCACTTTTTTGAAGAAAAAAATTGAAATTAGATTTTTTCACTTTTGGGACTAAAAAAGATGAAATTTGTATTTTTTCATTTTTTTGGTGAAAAAAGTTGAAATTTTTTCCAAGTGCCCACTCAGAATAGAATTTTTTTCACTTTTTTTAAGAAAAAAATTGAAATTTGATTTTTTCACTTTTGGGACTAAAAAAGATGAAATTTGGATTTTTTCATTTTTTGGGTGAAAAAAGTTGAAATTTTTTCCAAGTGCCCACTCAGAATAGAATTTTTTACACTTTTTTGAAGAAAAAAATTGAAATTTGATTTTTTTACTTTTGGGACTAAAAAGATTAAATTTGGATTTTTTCACTTTTTGGATGAAAAAAGTTGAAATTTTTTCCAAGTGCCCACTTAGAATGGGACTTTGTCACTATTTTGACAAAAACTATGAATTTGCACTTTTTCACTATTTGGATCAAAAAAGTTTATCTTTCCATCCAATAAGTCAAAATGTCCCATTCTGACATGGGAAGCGGCACACATGCCAACTTAGACAAAAGTTGAATATTTTTCTAAGTCCCATCTCATAATGAGATGGGACTTAGAAAAAAATTCAACTTTTGTGAAAAGTCAAAAGAGATTCCAAGTTTTTTGTCAGAATGGGAATTTGTTACTTCTTTGAAGAAGAAAATTAAATTTGGAAGTTTTCACTTTTTGGACGATAAAGGTTGAAATTTTTTCTAAGTCCCCATTCAGAATGGGACTTTGTGACTTTTTTGAAGAAATGTAGTGAATTTGGATTTTTTCACTTTTTGGATGAAAAAAGTTGAAATTTTTTAAAAGTGCCAACTCAGAACCGGACTTTGTCACTTTTTTGAAGAAAAGAATTGAAATTTGATTTTTTCACTTTTGGGACTAAAAAAGATGAAATTTGGATTTTTTCACTTTTTGGATGAAAAAAGTTGAAATTTTTTCCAAGTGCCCACTCAGAATGGAATTCTTTTCACTTTTTTGAAGAAAAAAATTGAAATTTGATTTTTTCACTTTTGGGACTAAAAAAGATGAAATTTGGATTTTTTCACTTTTTGGATGAAAAAAGTTGAAATTTTTTCCAAGTGCCCACTCAGAATGGAATTTTTTCCACTTTTCTGAAGAAAGAAATTGAAATTTGTTTTTTTCACTTTTGGGACTAAAAAAGATGAAATTTGGATTTTTTCACTTTTTTGGTGAAAAAAGTTGAAATTTTTTCCAAGTGCCACTCAGAATAGAATTTTTTTCACTTTTTTGAAGAAAAAAATTGAAATTTGATTTTTTCACTTTTGGGACTAAAAAAGATGAAATTTGGATTTTTTCACTTTTTTGGTGAAAAAAGTTGAAATTTTTTCCAAGTGCCCACTCAGAATAGAATTTTTTTCACTTTTTTGAAGAAAAAAATTGAAATTTGATTTTTTTACTTTTGGGACTAAAAAAGATGAAATTTGGATTTTTTCACTTTTTGGATGAAAAAAGTTGAAATTTTTTCCAAGTGCCCACTCAGAATGGGACTTTGTCACTATTTTGACAAAAACTATGAATTTGCACTTTTTCACTATTTGGATCAAAAAAGTTTATCTTTCTATCCAATAAGTCAAAATGTCCCATTCTGACATGGGAAGCGGCACACATGCCAACTCAGACAAAAGTTGAATATTTTTCTAAGTCCCATCTCATAATGAGATGGGACTTAGAAAAAAATTCAACTTTTGTGAAAAGTCAAAAGAGATTCCAAGTCTTTTGTCAGAATGGGAATTTGTTACTTCTTTGAAGAAGAAAATTAAATTTGGAAGTTTTCACTTTTTGGACGATAAAGGTTGAAATTTTTTCTAAGTCCCCATTCAGAATGGGACTTTGTGACTTTTTTGAAGAAATGTAGTGAATTTGGATTTTTTCACTTTTTGGATGAAAAAAGTTGAAATTTTTTAAAAGTGCCAACTCAGAACCGGACTTTGTCACTTTTTTGAAGAAAAGAATTGAAATTTGATTTTTTCACTTTTGGGACTAAAAAAGATGAAATTTGGATTTTTTCACTTTTTGGATGAAAAAAGTTGAAATTTTTTCCAAGTGCCCACTCAGAATGGAATTCTTTTCACTTTTTTGAAGAAAAAAATTGAAATTTGATTTTTTCCCTTTTGGGACTAAAAAAGATGAAATTTGGATTTTTTCACTTTTTGGATGAAAAAAGTTGAAATGTTTTCCAAGTGCCCACTCAGAATGGAATTTTTTCCACTTTTCTGAAGAAAGAAATTGAAATTTGATTTTTTCACTTTTGGGACTAAAAAAGATGAAATTTGGATTTTTTCACTTTTAGGATGAAAAAAGTTGAAATTTTTTCCAAGTGCCCACTCAGAATGGAATTTAGTTCACTTTTCTGAAGAAAGAAATTGAAATTTGATTTTTTCACTTTTGGGACCAAAAAAGATGAAATTTGGATTTTTTCACTTTTTTGGTGAAAAAAGTTGAATTTTTTTTCCAAGTGCCCACTCAGAATAGAATTTTTTTCACTTTTTTGAAGAAAAAAAATGAAATTTGATTTTTTCACTTTTGGGACTAAAAAAGATGAAATTTGGATTTTTTCACTTTTTGGTGAAAAAAGTTGAAATTTTTTCCAAGTGCCACTCAGAATAGAATTTTTTTCACTTTTTTGAAGAAAAAAAATGAAATTAGATTTTTTCACTTTTGGGACTAAAAAAGATGAAATTTGGATTTTTTCACTTTTTTGGTGAAAAAAGTTGAAATTTTTTCCAAGTGCACACTCAGAATAGAATTTTTTTCTCTTTTTTGAAGAAAAAAATTGAAATTTGATTTTTTTACTTTTGGGACTAAAAAAGATGAAATTTGGATTTTTTCACTTTTTGGATGAAAAAAGTTGAAATTTTTTCCAAGTGCCCAATCAGAATGGAATTTTTTTCACTTTTCTGAAGAAAGAAATTGAAATTTGATTTTTTTCACTTTTGGGACTAAAAAAGATGAAATTTGGATTTTTTCACTTTTTTGGTGAAAAAAGTTGAAATTTTTTCCAAGTGCCACTCAGAATAGAATTTTTTTCACTTTTTTGAAGAAAAAAATTGAAATTTGATTTTTTCACTTTTGGGACTAAAAAAGATGAAATTTGGATTTTTTCACTTTTTTGGTGAAAAAAGTTGAAATTTTTTCCAAGTGCCCACTCAGAATAGAATTTTTTTCACTTTTTTTGAAGAAAAAAATTGAAATTTGATTTTTTTACTTTTGGGACTAAAAAAGATGAAATTTGGATTTTTTTCACTTTTTGGATGAAAAAAGTTGAAATTTTTTCCAAGTGCCCACTCAGAATGGGACTTTGTCACTATTTTGACAAAAACTATGAATTTGCACTTTTTCACTATTTGGATCAAAAAAGTTTATCTTTCCATCCAATAAGTCAAAATGTCCCATTCTGACATGGGAAGCGGCACACATGCCAATTTAGACAAAAGTTGAATATTTTTCTAAGTCCCATCTCATAATGAGATGGGACTTAGAAAAAAATTCAACTTTTGTGAAAAGTCAAAAGAGATTCCAAGTCCTTTGTCAGAATGGGAATTTGTTACTTCTTTGAAGAAGAAAATTAAATTTGGAAGTTTTCACTTTGTGGACGATAAAGGTTGAAATTTTTTCTAAGTCCCCATTCAGAATGGGACTTTGTGACTTTTTTGAAGAAATGTAGTGAATTTGGATTTTTTCACTTTTTGGATGAAAAAAGTTGAAATTTTTAAAAGTGCCAACTCAGAACCGGACTTTGTCACTTTTTTGAAGAAAAAAATTGAAATTTGATTTTTTCACTTTTGGGACTAAAAAAGATGAAATTTGGATTTTTTCACTTTTTGGATGAAAAAAGTTGAAATTTTTTCCAAGTGCCCACTCAGAATGGAATTTTTTTCACTTTTCTGAAGAAAGAAATTGAAATTTGTTTTTTTCACTTTTGGTACTAAAAAAGATGAAATTTGGATTTTTTCACTTTTTTGGTGAAAAAAGTTGAATTTTTTTCCAAGTGCCCACTCAGAATAGAATTTTTTTCACTTTTTTGAAGAAAAAAAATGAAATTTGATTTTTTCACTTTTGGGACTAAAAAAGATGAAATTTGGATTTTTTTCACTTTTTTGGTGAAAAAAGTTGAAATTTTTTTCAAGTGCCCACTCAGAATAGAATTTTTTTCACTTTTTTGAAGAAAAAAATTGAAATTTGATTTTTTTACTTTTGGGACTAAAAAAGATGAAATTTAGATTTTTTCACTTTTTGGATGAAAAAAGTTGAAATTTTTTCCAAGTGCCCACTCAGAATGGGACTTTGTCACTTTTTTGACAAAAACTATGAATTTGCACTTTTTCACTATTTGGATCAAAAAAGTTTATCTTTCCATCCAATAAGTCAAAATGTCCCATTCTGACATGGGAAGCGGCACACATGTCAACTTAGACAAAAGTTGAATATTTTTCTAAGTCCCATCTCATAATGAGATGGGATTTAGAAAAAAAATTCAACTTTTGTGAAAAGTCAAAAGAGATTACAAGTCCTTTGTCAGAATGGGAATTTGTTACTTCTTTGAAGAAGAAAATTAAATTTGGAAGTTTTCACTTTTTGGACGATAAAGGTTGACATTTTTTCTAAGTCCCCATTCAGAATGGGACTTTGTGACTTTTTTGAAGAAATGTAGTGAATTTGGATTTTTTCACTTTTTGGATGAAAAAAGTTGAAATTTTTTAAAAGTGCCAACTCAGAACCGGACTTTGTCACTTTTTTGAAGAAAAAAATTGAAATTTGATTTTTTCACTTTTGGTACTAAAAAAGATGAAATTTAGATTTTTTCACTTTTTGGATGAAAAAAGTTGAAATTTTTTCCAAGTGCCCACTCAGAATGGAATTTTTTTCACTTTTCTGAAGAAAGAAATTGAAATTAGATTTTTTCACTTTTGGGACCAAAAAAGATGAAATTTGGATTTTTTTCACTTTTTTGGTGAAAAAAGTTGAAATTTTTTCCAAGTGCCCACTCAGAATAGAATTTTTTTCACTTTTTTGAAGAAAAAAATTTAAATTTGATTTTTTCACTTTTGGGACTAAAAATGATGAAATTTGGATTTTTTCACTTTTTGGATGAAAAAAGTTGAAATTTTTTCCAAGTGCCCAATCAGAATGGAATTTTTTTCACTTTTCTGAAGAAAGAAATTGAAATTTGATTTTTTCACTTTTGGGACTAAAAAAGATGAAATTTGGATTTTTTCACTTTTTTGGTGAAAAAAGTTGAAATTTTTTCCAAGTGCCCACTCAGAATAGAATTTTTTTCACTTTTTTGAAGAAAAAAATTGAAATTTGATTTTTTCACTTTTGGGACTAAAAAAGATTGAAATTTGGATTTTTTCACTTTTTTGGTGAAAAAAGTTGAAATTTTTTCCAAGTGCCCACTCAGAATAGAATTTTTTTCACTTTTTTGAAGAAAAAAATTGAAATTTGATTTTTTTACTTTTGGGACTAAAAAAGATGAAATTTGGATTTTTTCACTTTTTGGATGAAAAAAGTTGAAATTTTTTCCAAGTGCCCACTCAGAATGGGACTTTGTCACTATTTTGACAAAAACTATGAATTTGCACTTTTTCACTATTTGGATCAAAAAAGTTTATCTTTCTATCCAATAAGTCAAAATGTCCCATTCTGACATGGGAAGCGGCACACATGCCAACTCAGACAAAAGTTGAATATTTTTCTAAGTCCCATCTCATAATGAGATGGGACTTAGAAAAAAATTCAACTTTTGTGAAAAGTCAAAAGAGATTCCAAGTCTTTTGTCAGAATGGGAATTTGTTACTTCTTTGAAGAAGAAAATTAAATTTGGAAGTTTTCACTTTTTGGACGATAAAGGTTGAAATTTTTTCTAAGTCCCCATTCAGAATGGGACTTTGTGACTTTTTTGAAGAAATGTAGTGAATTTGGATTTTTTTCACTTTTTGGATGAAAAAAGTTGAAATTTTTTAAAAGTGCCAACTCAGAACCGGACTTTGTCACTTTTTTGAAGAAAAGAATTGAAATTTGATTTTTTCACTTTTGGGACTAAAAAAGATGAAATTTGGATTTTTTCACTTTTTGGATGAAAAAAGTTGAAATTTTTTCCAAGTGCCCACTCAGAATGGAATTCTTTTCACTTTTTTGAAGAAAAAAATTGAAATTTGATTTTTTCCCTTTTGGGACTAAAAAAGATGAAATTTGGATTTTTTCACTTTTTGGATGAAAAAAGTTGAAATGTTTTCCAAGTGCCCACTCAGAATGGAATTTTTTCCACTTTTCTGAAGAAAGAAATTG
This sequence comes from Pleurodeles waltl, assembly GCF_031143425.1. NCBI lineage: Eukaryota > Metazoa > Chordata > Amphibia > Caudata > Salamandridae > Pleurodeles > Pleurodeles waltl. The sequence continues at coordinate 9,065 of NW_027150104.1, read as the reverse complement.
AAATTTGATTTTTTCACTTTTGGGACTAAAAAAGATGAAATTTGGATTTTTTCACTTTTAGGATGAAAAAAGTTGAAATTTTTTCCAAGTGCCCACTCAGAATGGAATTTAGTTCACTTTTCTGAAGAAAGAAATTGAAATTTGATTTTTTCACTTTTGGGACCAAAAAAAGATGAAATTTGGATTTTTTCACTTTTTTGGTGAAAAAAGTTGAATTTTTTTTCCAAGTGCCCACTCAGAATAGAATTTTTTTCACTTTTTTGAAGAAAAAAAATGAAATTTGATTTTTTCACTTTTGGGACTAAAAAAGATGAAATTTGGATTTTTTCACTTTTTGGTGAAAAAAGTTGAAATTTTTTCCAAGTGCCACTCAGAATAGAATTTTTTTTCACTTTTTTGAAGAAAAAAAATGAAATTAGATTTTTTCACTTTTGGGGACTAAAAAAGATGAAATTTGGATTTTTTCACTTTTTTGGTGAAAAAAGTTGAAATTTTTTCCAAGTGCACACTCAGAATAGAATTTTTTTTCACTTTTTTGAAGAAAAAAATTGAAATTTGATTTTTTTACTTTTGGGACTAAAAAAGATGAAATTTGGATTTTTTTCACTTTTTGGATGAAAAAAGTTGAAATTTTTTCCAAGTGCCCACTCAGAATGGGACTTTGTCACTATTTTGACAAAAACTATGAATTTGCACTTTTTCACTATTTGGATCAAAAAAGTTTATCTTTCCATCCAATAAGTCAAAATGTCCCATTCTGACATGGGAAGCGGCACACATGCCAACTTAGACAAAAGTTGAATATTTTTCTAAGTCCCATCTCATAATGAGATGGGACTTAGAAAAAAATTCAACTTTTGTGAAAAGTCAAAAGAGATTCCAAGTCTTTTGTCAGAATGGGAATTTGTTACTTCTTTGAAGAAGAAAATTAAATTTGGAAGTTTTCACTTTTTGGACGATAAAGGTTGAAATTTTTTCTAAGTCCCCATTCAGAATGGGACTTTGTGACTTTTTTGAAGAAATGTAGTGAATTTGGATTTTTTCACTTTTTGGATGAAAAAAGTTGAAATTTTTTAAAAGTGCCAACTCAGAACCGGACTTTGTCACTTTTTTGAAGAAAAAAATTGAAATTTGATTTTTTCACTTTTGGGACTAAAAAAGATGAAATTTGGATTTTTTCACTTTTTGGATGAAAAAAGTTGAAATTTTTTCCAAGTGCCCACTCAGAATGGAATTTTTTTCACTTTTCTGAAGAAAGAAATTGAAATTTGATTTTTTCACTTTTGGGACTAAAAAAGATGAAATTTGGATTTTTTCACTTTTTTGGTGAAAAAAGTTGAATTTTTTTCCAAGTGCCCACTCAGAATAGAATTTTTTTCACTTTTTTGAAGAAAAAAAATGAAATTTGATTTTTTCACTTTTGGGACTAAAAAAGATGAAATTTGGATTTTTTCACTTTTTTGGTGAAAAAAGTTGAAATTTTTTTCAAGTGCCCACTCAGAATAGAATTTTTTTCACTTTTTTGAAGAAAAAAATTGAAATTTGATTTTTTTACTTTTGGGACTAAAAAAGATGAAATTTAGATTTTTTCACTTTTTGGATGAAAAAAGTTGAAATTTTTTCCAAGTGCCCACTCAGAATGGGACTTTGTCACTTTTTTGACAAAAACTATGAATTTGCACTTTTTCACTATTTGGATCAAAAAAGTTTATCTTTCCATCCAATAAGTCAAAATGTCCCATTCTGACATGGGAAGCGGCACACATGTCAACTTAGACAAAAGTTGAATATTTTTCTAAGTCCCATCTCATAATGAGATGGGATTTAGAAAAAAATTCAACTTTTGTGAAAAGTCAAAAGAGATTACAAGTCCTTTGTCAGAATGGGAATTTGTTACTTCTTTGAAGAAGAAAATTAAATTTGGAAGTTTTCACTTTTTGGACGATAAAGGTTGACATTTTTTCTAAGTCCCCATTCAGAATGGGACTTTGTGACTTTTTTGAAGAAATGTAGTGAATTTGGATTTTTTCACTTTTTGGATGAAAAAAGTTGAAATTTTTTAAAAGTGCCAACTCAGAACCGGACTTTGTCACTTTTTTGAAGAAAAAAATTGAAATTTGATTTTTTCACTTTTGGGACTAAAAAAGATGAAATTTGGATTTTTTCACTTTTTGGATGAAAAAAGTTGAAATTTTTTCCAAGTGCCCACTCAGAATGGGACTTTGTCACTATTTTGACAAAAACTATGAATTTGCACTTTTTCACTATTTGGATCAAAAAAGTTTATCTTTCCATCCAATAAGTCAAAATGTCCCATTCTGACATGGGAAGCGGCACACATGCCAATTTAGACAAAAGTTGAATATTTTTCTAAGTCCCATCTCATAATGAGATGGGACTTAGAAAAAAATTCAACTTTTGTGAAAAGTCAAAAGAGATTCCAAGTCCTTTGTCAGAATGGGAATTTGTTACTTCTTTGAAGAAGAAAATTAAATTTGGAAGTTTTCACTTTGTGGACGATAAAGGTTGAAATTTTTTCTAAGTCCCCATTCAGAATGGGACTTTGTGACTTTTTTGAAGAAATGTAGTGAATTTGGATTTTTTCACTTTTTGGATGAAAAAAGTTGAAATTTTTTAAAAGTGCCAACTCAGAACCGGACTTTGTCACTTTTTTGAAGAAAAAAATTGAAATTTGATTTTTTCACTTTTGGGACTAAAAAAGATGAAATTTGGATTTTTTCACTTTTTGGATGAAAAAAGTTGAAATTTTTTCCAAGTGCCCACTCAGAATAGAATTTTTTTCACTTTTTTGAAGAAAAAAAATGAAATTTGATTTTTTCACTTTTGGGACTAAAAAAGATGAAATTTGGATTTTTTCACTTTTTTGGTGAAAAAAGTTGAAATTTTTTTCAAGTGCCCACTCAGAATAGAATTTTTTTCACTTTTTTGAAGAAAAAAATTGAAATTTGATTTTTTTTACTTTTGGGACTAAAAAAGATGAAATTTAGATTTTTTCACTTTTTGGATGAAAAAAGTTGAAATTTTTTTCCAAGTGCCCACTCAGAATGGGACTTTGTCACTTTTTTGACAAAAACTATGAATTTGCACTTTTTCACTATTTGGATCAAAAAAGTTTATCTTTCCATCCAATAAGTCAAAATGTCCCATTCTGACATGGGAAGCGGCACACATGTCAACTTAGACAAAAGTTGAATATTTTTCTAAGTCCCATCTCATAATGAGATGGGATTTAGAAAAAAATTCAACTTTTGTGAAAAGTCAAAAGAGATTACAAGTCCTTTGTCAGAATGGGAATTTGTTACTTCTTTGAAGAAGAAAATTAAATTTGGAAGTTTTCACTTTTTGGACGATAAAGGTTGACATTTTTTCTAAGTCCCCATTCAGAATGGGACTTTGTGACTTTTTTGAAGAAATGTAGTGAATTTGGATTTTTTCACTTTTTGGATGAAAAAAGTTGAAATTTTTTAAAAGTGCCAACTCAGAACCGGACTTTGTCACTTTTTTGAAGAAAAAAATTGAAATTTGATTTTTTCACTTTTGGTACTAAAAAAGATGAAATTTAGATTTTTTCACTTTTTGGATGAAAAAAGTTGAAATTTTTTCCAAGTGCCCACTCAGAATGGAATTTTTTTCACTTTTCTGAAGAAAGAAATTGAAATTAGATTTTTTCACTTTTGGGACCAAAAAAGATGAAATTTGGATTTTTTCACTTTTTTGGTGAAAAAAGTTGAAATTTTTTCCAAGTGCCCACTCAGAATAGAATTTTTTTCACTTTTTTGAAGAAAAAAATTTAAATTTGATTTTTTCACTTTTGGGACTAAAAATGATGAAATTTGGATTTTTTCACTTTTTGGATGAAAAAAGTTGAAATTTTTTCCAAGTGCCCAATCAGAATGGAATTTTTTTCACTTTTCTGAAGAAAGAAATTGAAATTTGATTTTTTCACTTTTGGGACTAAAAAAGATGAAATTTGGATTTTTTCACTTTTTTGGTGAAAAAAGTTGAAATTTTTTCCAAGTGCCCACTCAGAATAGAATTTTTTTCACTTTTTTGAAGAAAAAAATTGAAATTTGATTTTTTCACTTTTGGGACTAAAAAAGATGAAATTTGGATTTTTTCACTTTTTTGGTGAAAAAAGTTGAAATTTTTTCCAAGTGCCCACTCAGAATAGATTTTTTTTCACTTTTTTTGAAGAAAAAAATTGAAATTTGATTTTTTTACTTTTGGGACTAAAAAAGATGAAATTTGGATTTTTTCACTTTTTGGATGAAAAAAGTTGAAATTTTTTCCAAGTGCCCACTCAGAATGGGACTTTGTCACTATTTTGACAAAAACTATGAATTTGCACTTTTTCACTATTTGGATCAAAAAAGTTTATCTTTCTATCCAATAAGTCAAAATGTCCCATTCTGACATGGGAAGCGGCACACATGCCAACTCAGACAAAAGTTGAATATTTTTCTAAGTCCCATCTCATAATGAGATGGGACTTAGAAAAAAATTCAACTTTTGTGAAAAGTCAAAAGAGATTCCAAGTCTTTTGTCAGAATGGGAATTTGTTACTTCTTTGAAGAAGAAAATTAAATTTGGAAGTTTTCACTTTTTGGACGATAAAGGTTGAAATTTTTTCTAAGTCCCCATTCAGAATGGGACTTTGTGACTTTTTTGAAGAAATGTAGTGAATTTGGATTTTTTCACTTTTTGGATGAAAAAAGTTGAAATTTTTTAAAAGTGCCAACTCAGAACCGGACTTTGTCACTTTTTTGAAGAAAAGAATTGAAATTTGATTTTTTCACTTTTGGGACTAAAAAAGATGAAATTTGGATTTTTTCACTTTTTGGATGAAAAAAGTTGAAATTTTTTTCCAAGTGCCCACTCAGAATGGAATTCTTTTCACTTTTTTGAAGAAAAAAATTGAAATTTGATTTTTTTCCCTTTTGGGACTAAAAAAGATGAAATTTGGATTTTTTCACTTTTTGGATGAAAAAAGTTGAAATGTTTTCCAAGTGCCCACTCAGAATGGAATTTTTTCCACTTTTCTGAAGAAAGAAATTGAAATTTGATTTTTTCACTTTTGGGACTAAAAAAGATGAAATTTGGATTTTTTCACTTTTAGGATGAAAAAAAGTTGAAATTTTTTCCAAGTGCCCACTCAGAATGGAATTTAGTTCACTTTTCTGAAGAAAGAAATTGAAATTTGATTTTTTCACTTTTGGGACCAAAAAAGATGAAATTTGGATTTTTTTTCACTTTTTTGGTGAAAAAAGTTGAATTTTTTTTCCAAGTGCCCACTCAGAATAGAATTTTTTTCACTTTTTTGAAGAAAAAAAATGAAATTTGATTTTTTCACTTTTGGGACTAAAAAAGATGAAATTTGGATTTTTTCACTTTTTGGTGAAAAAAGTTGAAATTTTTTCCAAGTGCCACTCAGAATAGAATTTTTTTCACTTTTTTGAAGAAAAAAAATGAAATTAGATTTTTTCACTTTTGGGACTAAAAAAGATGAAATTTGGATTTTTTTCACTTTTTTGGTGAAAAAAGTTGAAATTTTTTCCAAGTGCACACTCAGAATAGAATTTTTTTCACTTTTTTGAAGAAAAAAATTGAAATTTGATTTTTTTACTTTTGGGACTAAAAAAGATGAAATTTGGATTTTTTCACTTTTTGGATGAAAAAAGTTGAAATTTTTTCCAAGTGCCCACTCAGAATGGGACTTTGTCACTATTTTGACAAAAACTATGAATTTGCACTTTTTCACTATTTGGATCAAAAAAGTTTATCTTTCCATCCAATAAGTCAAAATGTCCCATTCTGACATGGGAAGCGGCACACATGCCAACTTAGACAAAAGTTGAATATTTTTCTAAGTCCCATCTCATAATGAGATGGGACTTAGAAAAAAATTCAACTTTTGTGAAAAGTCAAAAGAGATTCCAAGTCTTTTGTCAGAATGGGAATTTGTTACTTCTTTGAAGAAGAAAATTAAATTTGGAAGTTTTCACTTTTTGGACGATAAAGGTTGAAATTTTTTCTAAGTCCCCATTCAGAATGGGACTTTGTGACTTTTTTGAAGAAATGTAGTGAATTTGGATTTTTTCACTTTTTGGATGAAAAAAGTTGAAATTTTTTAAAAGTGCCAACTCAGAACCGGACTTTGTCACTTTTTTGAAGAAAAAAAATTGAAATTTGATTTTTTTCACTTTTGGGACTAAAAAAGATGAAATTTTGATTTTTTCACTTTTTGGATGAAAAAAGTTGAAATTTTTTCCAAGTGCCCACTCAGAATGGAATTTTTTTCACTTTTCTGAAGAAAGAAATTGAAATTTGATTTTTTCACTTTTGGGACTAAAAAAGATGAAATTTGGATTTTTTCACTTTTTTGGTGAAAAAAGTTGAATTTTTTTCCAAGTGCCCACTCAGAATAGAATTTTTTTCACTTTTTTGAAGAAAAAAAATGAAATTTGATTTTTTCACTTTTGGGACTAAAAAAGATGAAATTTGGATTTTTTCACTTTTTTGGTGAAAAAAGTTGAAAATTTTTTTCAAGTGCCCACTCAGAATAGAATTTTTTTCACTTTTTTGAAGAAAAAAATTGAAATTTGATTTTTTTACTTTTGGGACTAAAAAAGATGAAATTTAGATTTTTTCACTTTTTGGATGAAAAAAGTTGAAATTTTTTCCAAGTGCCCACTCAGAATGGGACTTTGTCACTTTTTTGACAAAAACTATGAATTTGCACTTTTTCACTATTTGGATCAAAAAAGTTTATCTTTCCATCCAATAAGTCAAAATGTCCCATTCTGACATGGGAAGCGGCACACATGTCAACTTAGACAAAAGTTGAATATTTTTCTAAGTCCCATCTCATAATGAGATGGGATTTAGAAAAAAATTCAACTTTTGTGAAAAGTCAAAAGAGATTACAAGTCCTTTGTCAGAATGGGAATTTGTTACTTCTTTGAAGAAGAAAATTAAATTTGGAAGTTTTCACTTTTTGGACGATAAAGGTTGACATTTTTTCTAAGTCCCCATTCAGAATGGGACTTTGTGACTTTTTTGAAGAAATGTAGTGAATTTGGATTTTTTCACTTTTTGGATGAAAAAAGTTGAAATTTTTTAAAAGTGCCAACTCAGAACCGGACTTTGTCACTTTTTTGAAGAAAAAAATTGAAATTTGATTTTTTCACTTTTGGGACTAAAAAAGATGAAATTTGGATTTTTTCACTTTTTGGATGAAAAAAGTTGAAATTTTTTTCCAAGTGCCCACTCAGAATGGGACTTTGTCACTATTTTGACAAAAACTATGAATTTGCACTTTTTCACTATTTGGATCAAAAAAGTTTATCTTTCCATCCAATAAGTCAAAATGTCCCATTCTGACATGGGAAGCGGCACACATGCCAATTTAGACAAAAGTTGAATATTTTTCTAAGTCCCATCTCATAATGAGATGGGACTTAGAAAAAAATTCAACTTTTGTGAAAAGTCAAAAGAGATTCCAAGTCCTTTGTCAGAATGGGAATTTGTTACTTCTTTGAAGAAGAAAATTAAATTTGGAAGTTTTCACTTTGTGGACGATAAAGGTTGAAATTTTTTCTAAGTCCCCATTCAGAATGGGACTTTGTGACTTTTTTGAAGAAATGTAGTGAATTTGGATTTTTTCACTTTTTGGATGAAAAAAGTTGAAATTTTTTAAAAGTGCCAACTCAGAACCGGACTTTGTCACTTTTTTGAAGAAAAAAATTGAAATTTGATTTTTTCACTTTTGGGACTAAAAAAGATGAAATTTGGATTTTTTCACTTTTTGGATGAAAAAAGTTGAAATTTTTTCCAAGTGCCCACTCAGAATGGAATTTTTTTCACTTTTCTGAAGAAAGAAATTGAAATTTGATTTTTTCACTTTTGGTACTAAAAAAGATGAAATTTGGATTTTTTCACTTTTTTGGTGAAAAAAGTTGAATTTTTTTCCAAGTGCCCACTCAGAATAGAATTTTTTTCACTTTTTTGAAGAAAAAAAATGAAATTTGATTTTTTCACTTTTGGGACTAAAAAAGATGAAATTTGGATTTTTTCACTTTTTTGGTGAAAAAAGTTGAAATTTTTTTCAAGTGCCCACTCAGAATAGAATTTTTTTCACTTTTTTGAAGAAAAAAATTGAAATTTGATTTTTTTACTTTTGGGACTAAAAAAGATGAAATTTAGATTTTTTCACTTTTTGGATGAAAAAAGTTGAAATTTTTTCCAAGTGCCCACTCAGAATGGGACTTTGTCACTTTTTTGACAAAAACTATGAATTTGCACTTTTTCACTATTTGGATCAAAAAAGTTTATCTTTCCATCCAATAAGTCAAAATGTCCCATTCTGACATGGGAAGCGGCACACATGTCAACTTAGACAAAAGTTGAATATTTTTCTAAGTCCCATCTCATAATGAGATGGGATTTAGAAAAAAATTCAACTTTTGTGAAAAGTCAAAAGAGATTACAAGTCCTTTGTCAGAATGGGAATTTGTTACTTCTTTGAAGAAGAAAATTAAATTTGGAAGTTTTCACTTTTTGGACGATAAAGGTTGACATTTTTTCTAAGTCCCCATTCAGAATGGGACTTTGTGACTTTTTTGAAGAAATGTAGTGAATTTGGATTTTTTTCACTTTTTGGATGAAAAAAGTTGAAATTTTTTAAAAGTGCCAACTCAGAACCGGACTTTGTCACTTTTTTGAAGAAAAAAATTGAAATTTGATTTTTTCACTTTTGGTACTAAAAAAGATGAAATTTAGATTTTTTCACTTTTTGGATGAAAAAAGTTGAAATTTTTTCCAAGTGCCCACTCAGAATGGAATTTTTTTCACTTTTCTGAAGAAAGAAATTGAAATTAGATTTTTTCACTTTTGGGACCAAAAAAGATGAAATTTGGATTTTTTCACTTTTTTGGTGAAAAAAGTTGAAATTTTTTCCAAGTGCCCACTCAGAATAGAATTTTTTTCACTTTTTTGAAGAAAAAAATTTAAATTTGATTTTTTCACTTTTGGGACTAAAAATGATG